>NC_134690.1:317972854-318207854 GCF_050947455.1 Rhinoderma darwinii
TGTTGTAATCTCCTTTCTTTATATAGGAAAACAATATATGAGAGCAACATATATACTAGTATGAATAAATATACAAACTTGATCAACTAAAAATTATGCTTGTTTGTGTGTGCTGGTGTATTTTGAGACTGTACTTGGGGACTCCATCCAGGGCCAGCCTTAGTTTGGGGGGGCACCCTGTTCAGGACTCTCTATTGCTGCCCTCCACAAACCAAAAATTAACCACATATATAGACACGCACATACTGGAACATATATACTGTACATACATAAAGGCACAGGCAAATATACATACACACATTCTGGAATATATACATACATAAATATATAGACATCTATAGTCATACAGACACATATATACAGACACACACACACACACACACACACACACACACACACACACACACACACACACACACACACACACGTACATAAATACACAGACAGGAACGTATACAAATATGTACATAAAAGGCACATATATACACATACAGGCACATATATACAAGAACAAAAGACACATTCACATACAGACCCATATTACAGGGCCGGCCTTAGGATAGATGGCGCCCCGTGCAAAATTATCTTTTGGCGCTCCAGCCGATCATAAAAAAATGCCCCATAAAAAAGTATATTTTCCCCCAGAGTATAATGCCCTATATAGTGTTCTCACACAGTATAATGCCCCTTTAGTGCCCCCCATACAGTATAATAATAACATTTATTAATATAATATATTATAACCCCTTCAAGGACGCAGTATTTTGTCCTCCAATTGTGCTCACACAGTATTATGCCCCCTAAGTGCCACACACAGTATATTGCCCCCTGTAGTACCCCTACACAGTATAATGTCCGCTTAGCGGCCCCCACACAGTATAATGCACACCTCACCTGGCTGCCGCACACAGCCCCCCCTTGTAGATTTGCCATACAGCCTTCCTGTAGAAAATGCCATAATCCCCACCTCCTTCTTGTATATCGTGCCATCAGATAGACAGCTCCTCCCTTGTAGACAGTGCCCCCTAAAAAAAATTTTTTTTACTCACCTGGGCCCCGTTCCCACGATGAACTGAGCTGTTCCACTACGAGATCCTTGCATAGGCCAGCATGATCCTGTAGCCTAGTACAGAGTTTTCCAAACTTTTCTGACTCGAGGCACCACTGGAAAAATAACATTTACTCAGGGCACCCCTACCAAAAATTGTTTAGAGAAAGACGGCTAAAAACCAAGCACTACACTAGTAGGGTATGTTCACACAGTGTTTTTTGTAAGGCAGAAAAAAATTCCTTCAGGAATTTTGAAGCAGATTTTAAATTGACAGCGTTGTTTGACCTTTTTTTTTAATTTATTTTTGAGCCGTTGAAGCTAATGCAAAAGACGCAGGCAAAAAAGCACTCCAAACGGGCACCGCAGATTTTTTTCTGCCTCCCATTAATTTCAATTAGAGCTCAGAGGTGGAAGCCACTTGAAGACTATCAGCCCCCCACTCACAGTAAAATGACCATCAGCCCCCCACTCACAGTAAAATAGCCATCAGCCCAGCACTCACAGTAAAATGACCATCAGCCCCCCACTCACAGTAAAATGACCATCAGCCTGCCACTCACAGATTCCCCCTGTAGATAGTGCCACACAGCCCCTGTAGGTAGTGCCACACAGCCCCCTGTATATAGTGCCACACAGCCCCCTTGTAGGTAGTGCCACACAACACCCTGTAGGTAGTGCGACACAGCCCCCTTGTAGGTAGTGCCACACAGTCCCCTGGAAGGTAGTGCCACACAGCCCTTTGTAGGTAGTGCCACACAGCCCACTTGTAGATAGCACCCCCCTTTCTGTAGATAGCGCCACTGCAGCTCCCTGATGGAGTGAAATACCCCTGTGGCCGGGGATATCTGCAGCAATTCTGTTGAAAATCGCAGGAAAAACGCACCATCTCCTGCATTTTGTACGACAGAAAATGGTGCATATTTTGCTGCGTTTTTCACAATGTTAGGAGATGGAGACATCTCCTCTGAAGAATGCAGCAATTCTGGCCACTTTCCGCAGCAGGAATTGACACGCTGCGGTCCGAAAAAAATATGCACCACAGGTCAATTTCTGCTCTGACTTCTTACATAGCATGTGGATGAGCTTTGTTAAATCTCATCCACTATGCTGCTACTGTATTCTGCGGCGTTTATTATGTCCCAAACTCTGGCGGAAAAAATGTGGTAATTCCGCAGCGTGTGGACGAGCCCTTATAGTGTCTGCCTAGGAGAGCGCAATATGGATTCAATCGATTCTGCTGCCAGGGGGCTATTAATTTATTTAGAGAACAATTCAGATCATGACATCACTCCATACAGACACTAAAAGGTGGGGGAACTTTTCTTTTTTTACTTGAGTTTGATGTGGTCCAAATATGTATGTTAATAATGCATTTACGTTAGATTTCACCTCTCATATCATGGTAACATGTCTAAATGTAAATATAGTGAATATGAAAGCCTACCAAAGCAGATGGGAATGTGCAGCTTCCGGACTTAATGTGGCAAAAAGGTATGTTGAAGGTGTTGTTCGCTTTAGACAATCCCTACTGAAAGAATGGTCCCTTGACAATTAGCTGATCACAAAGTGTCTCCCTGCTGGGACCACCAGTGATCAACTGTAATCTCTGTGGAAACCTGGCAGTACGTGCTTAATTCCCCTGCAGCGCCGCCGCAGGTGAAATTAAGCATTACCTAGTGCCCATTTATACCCTTTTAACCATTCTGCGTTCTGGCGAAGAGATGAGGATTCCCCTCTATTAACTCAGAATTCCCTAATAGGGGATATGAAAATGTGTTTTATAAACTAGACAACCCCATTATCAGTGCAAGAAAATAGCTTCCGGGAGCTCTACTAGAATTCCCAGCATTCCACATAGAACCCAACATTCTGGGCAGGAGATGGGCTTGGAGTAGATCAGCTGATAATTTTTCCCTCTGGTCCTTTTGGACTGCATAAGAAAACAAAGTTTTTTCTCAATTATTTATTGCAAAATGTTAATTTTCAATTCCACATTTTCAGCAAAAATAGAGCTTCATTTAAACACAATGTTTGTTTCCTAATTTATGAAAAAGGAAATGTGAAATTGATGTACTTATATGTTTTATGAATTCACATAAAGCTTCATTTCGTTAACTGGTATTTCTAATCAGAATATTTTTTTTTTTTCAGTTAAACAATTAGTATTTTAGTGATTACACATTGTTTTAATTTTTTCACAAGTCAGGAAATATTATAAATTAGATTCTAATTTATAACATTTCCATGTGCTGGGCACTAGAGGGAGCAGTTCCCAATATTGCAGCATGGTCACTGTGGTAAAGCAACCTCATTGATTTAAGCTGCAAATTTGGGGTGGACACACTCTCCTCTAGTGCCCTCACACAATCCCCCCTCCCTTCTTCTGGCTAGTGCCAAGAGAAGGAGGGGTCAGTCTCCTACACTGTGTGCTGCCATTTTCTGAGCGACGGCACAGTGTAGGAGGATTAGATACAGGGCTCAAAAGACACTATCACACGAACATAATACACACATCACATACACGAACATAAATTATCTACTCCAGCCGCCGCCTCCGCTGGTCTACGCTCCTATTCCTTACACCTTCGTTGAACATATGGCCGGAAGCCACGGCCGAAAGTCGTCATCTTACTGTCCGGCAGCGGCTTCCGGTCCACATGAAAATGGTGCCAGATTTTGCTCTGCGAACGAGCTTCGTTTTGGTCTGTGTGGGAGCGGCGCCTGTGCCGTTCCCACACAGACGGCGTATGCTTCTGATAATGGTACGGCTCCCGTTCGCATTCTCTATGGGGTTGTATGTGCCGTATTCCATCTCTGTATGTGTCGTTAATCGAGATGAAAAAAAAAATGGCAGCCCCCATGGAGAAGTAAAAGTCAAAACATAAAAAGGTAAAACATGAGAACACAATGAAATAAAATAGTTGCAAATATTATATTAAAAGCAATATGATAAAAAATAAAATAAATTCATGAACCTTCCCTTTAAGATCACCATGACTACTTTTCTAGCTTCTGAGCGAACCACCTATCTCTTTCCTATCTCTTTTGTGGCCTATCTCTTTTCTCTGCCTTTCTTCCAATTAGGTGTGGGGTTGTATTTATATCTGGTTTCCTTCACCTGGTCTTTGCTTGTGATTTTCCTAGTCTGACTTCTGACTTCAAAAATGGACAGTGAAGTCAGGGACTTCTGAAGCGGAACCCCGGTGCTGTGGCTGGGGATTCCGATCCAGGAGAAGTCATCCAGGGGTGCCATCTATGGCGGCGGGGTGCCATCAATGGGGGGTGGCTATGTACAAGGGTGGGCTGTGTGGCATTACCTACAGGAGGGCTGTGTCATTACCTACAAGGAGGTCTGTGTGGCACTACCTGCAAGGTGGTCTGTGTGGCACTACCTACAAGGGTGGCTGTATCGCATTACCTACAAGTAGGTCTGTGTGGCACTAACTACAAGGGGGTCTGTGTGGCACTACCTACAAGGGAGGCTGTGTGGCATTACCTACAGGAGGGCTGTGTGGCATTACCTACAGGGGGATGTGGCAGTATCTACTAAGGGCAGTGTGTGCATTATCTACAGAGGGCAGTGTGTGGCATTATCTACAAAGGGCAGTGTGTGGCATTATCTACAGAGGGCAGGGAGTGGCATTATCTACAGAGTAAATTTACAACTGAAATTTATCCGTTTTTAAAATGGACAGGGAAAAAAGGGACGCAAAACGAGTCAAAATCCGCCGTTAATAACAGAAAAACGGCCCTGAACGGAAACGGAACGTCCGTTTTGGTGCAATTTTCTTGGCCGTTTTGCATCCATTCCGTTTCTGTTCTGAGCCGTTTTTCCGCTTTTAACGGCCGATTTTGGCCCGTTTTGCATCCGATTTATTCCCTGTCCGTTTAAAAACGGATGAATTTAATTTGACAATTTTTTGCCACACACTGTAGATAATGCCACACACTGTAGATAATGCCACACACTGTCCTATGTAGCTAATGCCGCACACTACCCTCTGCAGCAAATGCCACACACTGCCCTCTGTAGCTAATGCCACACACTGCCCTCTGTAGATAATGCCACACACTGCCCGCTGTAGATAATGCCACACACTGGCCTCTGTAGATATTGACAGACACTGCCCTCTGTAGGTAATGCCACACACTGCCATCTGTAGGTAGTGCCACACACTGCCCTCTGTAGGCAGTGCCACACAGCCCCCCTGTAGGTAATGCCACACAGCCTCCCTGTAGGTAGTGTCCCACAGCCCCCTTGTACATAGCACCCCGTAGATGCTACTCCTCCCCTTTCTGTAGATAGCTTCATTGTGGGGGACTGCTCCAGGAGAAGTCCCTGACTTCACAGTCCATATATGGAAAATGACGACGGGGATTCCACTCCAGGAGAAGTCACTGTCACTGTCCATATATGGACAGTGAAGTCAGGGACCTCCTGGAGCGGAATCCCCAACGTCAATGTCCATGTATGGACAGTGAAGTCAGGAACTTCTCCTGGAGGGGAATCCCCGGCCACAGCGACGGGGATTCCGCCGCTCTGGGAGAAGTCCCTGACGTCACTGTCCGTATATGGCCGAAGCTGTGACTGGGGATTAGAGATTCCACTCCTACAGGGAGCAAAAAAAATCTGCTCCTCCTCCTCACATGCACTGTAAGAAGGAGAAGAGAGCGAGCGACACAAAGCATGGACGTCTCTCAGATCACATCCAAGTGGCAGCCGTGTTGCACAGACGTACGGCCAGGAGAATGGCCGAAAATAGGGCATGTCCCATTTTTTGATGGCCCGATTTACCGGGCCATCAAAAAATCAGTCATGTGAATAGCCCCGTTTGGAGTCTATTGTTCCTACTGCGGCCGCGTGACGGACGTTAAAAAAACATCCGTCGCACACCCAGAAATCCCTGTCGTGTGAATAGGGCCTTAATTGACAACTGGGTATTACCATTCCCCTTGTCAGAGGGGTGTGTCTCTACACAGTCTCACTGATTGGACATTGTCAGTCTGTGTAGGGACCCCCCCAACTGGTAACACCCAGTTGTCAATTTATGAAACGATGATCTTGAATCGTTATTTCATAGGGAATAGAATTATTTACTAATACAGACATGTCAGGAGCAGTGACAGGTACTCTTCAGGCTGTCCTTGTGCCTTCAGGACTGATATAGAGGGAGGAAGGTAGTCACCAGTCAATCTCTTTTTCTATTTAACCAAATAATGACCATATAAGATAATTTTTTATTTATTTATTTATTTTTGCTAATTTTGTAGGGCCTTTTTTAGTAGGTGTAGGTGTAAGGCCCTGTCCACACTTATTTGACACGTTTTTTGATGTTTTTTGACATGGAAACCACGTTGGAAAAAGCACCAAAAAACTTCAGAAAATGCCTCCCATGAAAAAACGCTCGCTGGAAAAAGAAGTGACATGCCCTATCTTCGGGCGTTTACATCTCTGACCTCCCATTGACATCAATGGGAGACAGAGAAAGCGTATTTCGCTGTGTTTTTGCTCGTGGCGCTCAATAGGCGCGAGCGAATAACGCCGCCAAAAATGCGGCAAACACCATGCAGGCAGATCAAAATCTGCTTCAAAATTCCAAACGGAATCTTGAGGCAGAATTTTCTGCCAGCAAAGAAACTCTGTGTGAACAGGGCCTAAATGTTAGTAAAAAAAAAAGTGTAAAATAAAATGTAACAGTGGTTACTCTTTTTTTATTTTTTTAATTTTTTTTTATAGGGGACTTGTCTGCCCCCTGACATGTCTGTTTTAGTAAACACTTGCATTACCCATTAAACAACAATGTTGGAGCATCAGAACTCTGCATTGTGAAATTGTATTCCTCTTGGAAATGTATGAATAATTTGACAACTGAGCATTCCCCTGTTTAGACTGGGTTCAAACGACCTATTTTCAGGCGTAAACGAGGCGTAATATGCCTCGATTTACGCCTGAAAATACGGCTACAATACGTCGGCAAACATCTGCCCATTCATTTGAATGGGTTTGTGGACGTACTGTGCCGACGACCAGTAATTTACGCGTCGTCGTTTGACAGCTGTCAAACGACGACGCGTAAAATGACTGCCTCGTCAAAGAAGTGCAGGACACTTCTTTGAAACTTAATTTGAGCCGTTCTTCATTGAATTCAATGAAGAACAGCTCAAGATTACGGGCGTCAAAGACGCCTCGCATAATGCAAGGAGGAGCTTTTACGTCTGAAACTACGCAGCTGTTTTCTCCTGAAAACAGTCTGTCTTTTCAGACGTAAAAGGAAGCTAGCGTGTGCACATACCCTAAGGGTATGTGCACACGGGAACTGTCTTTTACATCTGAAAAGACAGACTGTTTTCAGGAGAAAACAGCTGCGTCGTTTCAGACGTAAAAGCTCCTCCTCGCATTATGCGAGGCGTCTTTGACGCCCATAATCTTGAGCTGCTCTTCATTGACATCAATGAAGAACGGCTCAAATTACGTTGCAAAGAAGTGTCCTGCACTTCTTTGCCGAGGCAGTCAATTTACGCGTCGTCGTTTGACAGCTGTCAAACGACGACACGTAAATGACAGGTAGTCGGCACAGTACGTCGGCAAACCCATTCAAATGAATGGGCAGATGTTTGCCGACGTATTGTAGCCCTATTTTCAGACTTAAAACGAGGCATAATACGCCTCGTTTAAGTCTGAAAATAGGTCGTGTGAACCCAGCCTTATAGTGTCTGACACTGTCAGCACTGATTGGATGGTGTCAGAGTATACAGCGAAATACAGCTTTTTTCTGCCATGGGTGTTATGCTTTGTTCACATGTCGTGTATTTGACGAGTCTTTGATGCGTTTTGAGCAACCGAAAAACGCGTCAAAAATGCATGCTTTCAGCTTCCCATTGACATCAATGGGAAAACGCATTGTAGTGCATACGACGCATCTCTTTTACACGCGCGTGTTTAAAATATGCGTAGTGTAAAAAAAGAAGCGTCAGGTCAAAATGCGCCTAATGGGAGTCCTAATCACATGCAAAAAAAACACCAAAAACGCGCACAAAATACGTAAAAAAACACGAAATAACGCTTCAAAAATGCATCAAAAGCGCCTGTATTTCAAAAAGCGCTTACACGTTTACATGTCGTTTTTTTAAGGCCGTGTGAACAAGGCCTTGGGAGAAAAACGTTCAGTGATCAGCTGATAGCAGTTCTCGTATTAAACGGCAGACAAGCCCTTTAATTTTTAGGTATTGGATTGAGTTGTGCATTAAAGACATATAGTCACTTTAGGAAAACAGTTTTGAAATAAAACAGTATTTTCACAGGGCTAGTGCATGTTTATTCAAAAAGCTAGACACAAAGGGACAGATTCACGAAGACTGGCATTTCATTTTCTTAACAAATTTGTTGCATCTTTCCGCTGGCCATGTGCCACAATCTTAGCATAACAATTGTGGTCACATGGTCATATCCCTCTCCTCCAAGATCGAACATAAAATAATAAAGTATACTCGCCTCATCACTCTGTCGGGACGTTAAATGCGGCGCAGGTACACAACACACAACGTCCAGAATCAGAACTTTGTGTGCTGCGTTGCATATAAGGCCGTGCTGTCCGGCACCACAACCTTATGGCCTGATGATAGAGCCTGAGGTGATCCTGGGGAGATTATTTTATTTGAATATTTGATCAAGGGGGAGGGGGGGCTGTACGCGGCCTAGAACAGGGCCTGCCTGTCCCCTGTTACGTCCTTGACCACAAAGAAAAATCTACCCCAGCTAGAGATATAATAATCAATATAATATAACTGTTGTGCTGCTGGTGGTCACACCCCCTTTTACAAAGCTCTGCTCACTTTTCTTTCTTAAGTGGCTAGCCTGCGTAAACAGCCCAACAGTTGCAATTTTTCACACAAACTGCTACTTTTGAGGTGTTAGCAACTTTTTTACGCTAGAAAACTTGCGTAGAAAACGTAATAAATTCCCCCAATAAGCTTAGCAGCACCTTATTCACGGTCCAGTGTCTGAGCAAGTCACTAGGTCCCCAGGATAAAGTGTGGCCCTGGGAAAAGTTACGCCGACCTGCGCAAGGATTCTGTCCCAGCATCTTATAGGCTGCAGGCTTAACGTGGCCTGCAGCCTATAGTGTTCAATTGTATCTGCGTCCTGAGGACGCAGATACAATTAAATGTGGCAGTCACTAGTACCGGGGCCCACACCGGTGGTAGCGACACCACTGGGCATGAGGGGACCAATGCCACCTGGCCCATAAATGCTGCGGGCCCTGTAGCAGCCACTATGGCTGCTATAGTGGGCATGGGCCCTTAGAGGATGGGGGCCCTGGGCAATTGCCCAGCTTTCCCCTCCCTAACGCCGGCCCTGTAGGTCCCTTAGGCCCCATCTCATCTCCCTAATGCCGGCCCTGTATGTGCCTTAGGCCCCATCTAGTATGAGCATGGCCAGCAGCTGGTGGTGTTGTACCACAATTGCAGGTATGTGAACAGCCTTGTGGTTGACAACTTCGAGAAATGCTATGTTTTTCTATGAGGCGGCCTATTACCTCCCCATGAAATAAAATGGGGAAAACCTGCAACAAAAAAGCAATGATTACGCAAACACATTTGACATGCTGCGGATTAAAAAACTGCACCGCAGGTCAAGTTCTGAGCAATTTTTCCGCTTATCATTTGTTCAAATCTCATCCACTTTGCTACTGTATTACGCTGTGGATTTTCCTCAACGAAATCCCTTGTGGAAAATCTGCAGTATTTACAGTACGTGTGAACTCACCTCTATAAATGATTCAGCTAACCATACATTGGAGATTTAACATCGCTGTATAAAGGCCGAGTTGAACCATTTGACACCACTGCAAATGTGACATGAAATGACATGACACTAAGGCTGGGTTCACACTACGGGTATGTGCACACACACTAATTACGTCCGTAAAGGACGGACGTATTTCGGCCGGAAGACCCGGACCGAACACAGTTAAGGGAGCCGGGCTCCTAGCATCATACTTATGTACGATGCTAGGAGTCCCTGCCTCGCTGCAGGACAACTGTCCCGTACTGAAAACATGATTACAGTACGGGACAGTTGTCCGGCAGCGAGGCAGGGACTCCTAGCATTGTATATAAGTATGATGCTAGGAGCCCGGCTCCCTGCACTGTGTTCGGTCCGGTACTTGCGGCCGAAATACGTCCGTCAATTACGGACGTAATTAGTGTGTGTGCACATACCCTACCTATTTTCAGACGTAAACGAGGCGTATTATGCCTCGTTTTACGTCTGAAAATAGGGCTACAATACGTCGGCAAACATCTGCCCATTCATTTGAATGGGTTTGCCGACGTACTTTGCAGACGACCTGTAATTTACGCGTCGTCATTTGACAGCTGTCAAACGACGACGCGTAAATTGACTGCCTCGTCAAAAGAAGTGCAGGGCACTTCTTTGCAACGTAATTTGAGCCGTTCTTCATTGAAGTCAATGAAGAGCAGCTCAAGATATACGAGCGTCACAGACGCCTCGTATATTACGAGGATGAGCATTTACGGCTTAAACGACGCAGCTGTTTTCTTCTGAAAACAGGCTGTCATTTCAGCCGTAAAAGACAGCTAGCGTGTGCACATACCCTGACTGAAGGCAGATATCTGAGGAAATCTGACATATTGGATTTTATATGTTAATATCGGGTGTACCCGTTGACATACTTAGAAAGTTTTTCATGACTAATGACAGGTGTGTACAACGGTGCACACTCAAATAGAGGGTGGGATTGGTCTACATACAGCTTCATCATCTCATAAATAGAAGCCCATCCCAAGTCACAGAGCATTGCAGAAATCAATCTGTCAGTTGTCGATGATTTATCGTTTTAACTTATTGTCATCCAGAACGAAAATCTTTACAGACTGCCAGTGAAGTCGATCAGAAAGGGGCCATTTCACATCTCTAGACTAGTGTATAGCCAGTTTAAAGGGTTTTTCCCATCGAAGAATTCACAGGATATGCCATAAATGTCTGATAGATGGGGGTCCTAGATCTGGGACCGCACCTCTAACAAGAATGGAGGTTACCTAAGTTCCATCCTGCCTGTTGAAGTGGCAGCTGGCCGAAGCGTTTACAGTGGGGTATCAATGGCTAGATGGCCATGCTTGGCTATTTCCATAACGCTTACAGGAATCAATGGAGAGAGTCGCACACTTGCGCAGCTACCTCTCCATTAATTCTCTGCCTGGAGCTGGGACCCGCACCTATCAGATATTTATCTCACAAATGTCTTAGATGGAATACCCATTTAAGAGTCCAAACACTTGGTACTCCACTGACGTGGTGCTCAGTAAAGTACTGCAGCCCCATCAGTATTTTCTGAATCACTGCTGCTACCAACCCAGGGGTGTTACATAGCCCCAGTACATTTCACCTCCCCATACATGTGCAGCTGTAATGGGCAGTGCTGCACAAACCCTTGGACACTTTAAATTTTTTTCTACCCTCCTCCATTATTTACATATCGGTGCCGTTATATTTGGCGCCAGATATTTAAATAACCCCCTGAACTGTCAATGGGGCGTGTATTGGCAAGGGGGCGTGTTACTATGGCTGTGACACTGTCCAATCAGATATGGACAGTGTTAGGGTATGTTCACACGCACTGTTTTCAGTCGTAATTCTGGCCTTTTACGCCTGAAAAAAACGGCTCCATTACGCCTACAAACATCTGCCCATTGCCTGCAATGGGTTTTACGATGTTCTGTTCCCACGAGCCTTTATTTTACGCGTCGCTGTCAAAATACGGCGCGTAAAATCACGGCTCGTCAAAAGAAGTGCAGGACACTTTTTGGAACGTTTTTGGAGGCGTTTTTCATTGACTCCATTGAAAAACAGCTCCAAAAACGGCCGTAATAAAACGCAGCGAAAAACGCGAGTTGTTAAAAAAAGTCTGAAAATCAGAAGCTGTTTTCGCCTGAAAATAGCTCCGTATTTTTCAGACGTTTTTGCTCACTGCGTGTGAACATACCATCACAGCAAGAGCGAGGATAGAGGAGAGAGTGTGCGAGTGTGCGCGCGCACGCTCTCACTCTTCAGCGTTCAAGATCAATCTTCTGCCGAACTGGCAAGGGGGCGTGTCACTGCTACGGACAGTGTAAGAGATGTGGAGAGGAGAGCGCACATGCACACCCTCATCTCTTGCGGGAGATCAGTCTTGTACTTTGTCTACCGAACTGGCAAGGGGGCGTGTCTCTGCTACGGACAGTGTAAGAGCTGGGGAGCGCTTGCACTGTCTATAGCAGAGACACGCCCCTTGCCAGTTCGGCAGACAAAGTACAAGACTGATCTCTCGCGCACACTCTCTCCTCTATCCTCGCTCTTGCTGTAACACTGTCCATATCTGATTGGACAGTGTCACAGCCATAGTAACACGCCCCCTTGCCAGTACACGCCCCATTGACCGATCAGGGGGTTATTTAAATATCGGGCGCCAAATATAAAGGCATCGAATCTAAATATCGGAGGAGGGTAGAAAAGAAATATAAAGGGCCCCAGGGTATGTGCAGCCCTGCCCATTACATGCTGCACTCAGCTGCACATGTATGGGGAAGTGAAAGGCTCTCTTCAAATGTTGCAATTCCCTACACAGCACCAGAATGGGAGTTGTGCTGTTTCCTAAGAAAAATGCTGTAGGGACCTTCGCACCTTTCATTCTAGGACCCCTCGCCATCAGACATTGGTTGATAAGGTTTAGGGTACACGACAACGCCAAATACGTCTGAATTTACAGGGCTGTTTTCAGGAGAAAACAGCTCCTGAACTTCATAAGTAATTGCATGTACTCGCGTTTTTCGCGGCATCTTTTACGGACGTATTTGGAGCTGGTTTTCATTTGAGTCAATGAAAAACGGCTCCAATTACGTCCCAAGAAGTGTCCTGCACTTCTTTGACCTGGCCGTAATTTTACGCGCCGTCTTTTGACAGCGACGCGTAAAATTACAGCTCGTCTGCACAGAACATTGTAAGACCCATTGCAAGCAATGGGCAGATGTTTGCCAACGTATTGGAGCCGTCTTTTCAGGCGTAATTCGAGGTCGTGTGCACATACCCTTATAGTAACAGAACCATTATTAAGGTATTGTCCACATTGGACAACCCCTGTCCAAATGCCCTATTAGGACACATAAATGTCATATAGGGGAGCTGCCTCTATTAGCCATAGTGGAGACAAAGAGTGGCTTCGGTTCCTGGAAAACTCACGTGATCACGATCGGCACCATGCAATGCTACAATTCCCCGTTAGCGACTTTTCTCTTGCAGCGAATGCTAGCAATCAGCTGATCACCAGGAGAGGGATCATTTAGAAATGGAGGTGTCCTCGTTCGACAACGCTTTTAGGTGTTTAAAGTGACACAAAGAGACGATAATATCTTTGCAATAAACAGAATTTTTCTCAAAGAATAGTGGTAGACAGAATGGCACTGCTCCTGCAGATAAGACCCTGCTCCCCTGATCTGAGACCCTACATCTCATCATCTATGGCCATCTTTTGCTTTAGTGTCATGTTCTTCACACACATATGTGGAAGGAGCTATAGTTCACAGTAGGGGGAAGAGACACTCAGTTTTCTTCTTTTACTAAAACTGCTGAAATGTGAGAGAAACTGGAACTTGGAGTAATGGTGGAAGTGTGATCAATGGGGTGGGAGTGTCTGGATGTGGATAAGAGGGTTGGCTCCCAGCCATGATGGACTGCAAAGCCTGAGTCCCTCACTCACAAACCAGAGGAAATCGGAAAATATTCTCAAGCAGTGCAGACAGCTGGGGGGAAGCGCAGGGAGGGAGACACAGCAGAGAAATTCTCCTGAGGAGGATCCAGAGAAGTGTCAGCGTGTGTGAGGAGGAGATGTGGAGGAGAGCAGTGTGTGAGTGTGCGCTGTGTGTGTGAGTGGCAGTGCTGCCTCTGTCTGCTGCTGGGTGCGGGCTCTGCATGGCATTCTCTGCAACGATTCGCTCTCTTTCCTCTCTGGTCAAGGCGGCTTCTTCCTGATCTGGACCTATATAAAGGTGGATGTGAGGGAAGCTTCTCCTGGCACAGCTGTGGCACACACCCTGGACAGTACACAAGGTATGCCATGCACTATTTCTCATTGCCATCATTATGGATTAGATCCGCACCATAGAACGTGCTATGTGTGTAGTAGTGGAGAATATTCCTCCTCTGCTGCCAGTCATTATGACGACTCTGCAGATTAAGCGCCTAATACGATTACTGCATTCATAAAAGGGAAAAGGGGCATCGTGCAGCAGCCGGTGTCCTTCATTGTCCGCCCGCTACCAGGACCTGACACTCGCTTGATGCCCTTGCCCGGCACCGGAGGTGTGTGGTTCATTGGTACATCAGTGCCGCACGTTGCTGCAGCATTGGGATGCCCTAACTTTCAGTCAATGCACATTGTACCGTGGCGCTCATGTGCCCCATGCATTCTCCATGTGTAGCTACTAGATTATATATTAGATATTATCATATTTTATCATAGAGTGCTATATATATATATATATATATATATATATATATATATATATATATATATATATATATATACACATGCATATATACACACACATCCTATTCAGGAGTGCATTCTCCATATCTAGCTATTACACTGTATATTATATATCATTAGATTTTATTATAGAATGTCATATTTATATTTTATATATATTTATATTTTATATATATTTATATTTTATATATATATATACATATATATATATATATATATATATATACACACATGTTAATATGTCCTATTCATAATTCATAAGTGCATTCTCCATACGTAGCTATTAGATTGTATATTATATATTATTAATATACTTTATTATAATGTGTCATATATATATATATATATATATACACACACATATATACCGTATATGTTAATATGTCCTTTTAAACTATGATATATATTAATATATATATATATGACCTTTTCATAAGTGCATTTATATATAGTGGCCTCCATAAATCTGTCTATGTTAATGTGATCTATGCATAAGCACATGCATATATAGTATGCTCCATCTGTGTATATATCATCAATCTCATATTTCTATTTATGTCTATTGTACTGTATATTATACATATATAATTATTATATAGTGACATCATATATATATATATATACATATATATGTATCTTTGTTAATGTGACCTATTCATAAGTGCATTTCTATATAGTATACTCTGTCTTTTATATATAATATTTTTTCCTACATTCATGGCTCTCGTGTGTTCTCTGCCTGATAGAGGCACCTAGCACATGCATCAGTCATGCACTGCCTGTGGTAGTAGGTAACGGGCACCGCATGTGTCACTATTGTTAGCATTATTGTGTATCATTTTTTATTTCTTAGCATAATTCCTGCATCTATATCTTTATTATTCCCTGCATATCGTGGTGTAAGTTTACCTGGCTGCAGGCTCAGTTACTAGAGATGGAGAGTAACTGGTAGTAGTCCCCACACTATGCATGGGACAGGATGGTGGTGGTTAACCCATGAAGTGCTAGTTGCCCGCAGTGCGATGCTCATTGTCCCCACCCCCCAGCAATGGAAGAGTAGGAGAGATGGAGAGATGGATTTGTAGCTTTGGTGCCTCAGTGGGAGGAGGTGAGGAGTGTGTGCTCCCTGGAGGGATAATGTGCATGTCTGCTGTGGCTGGAGGTGGGTTATTCTGACTGGAGACATGTGTCCCTGATCCCGCTCTCCCTCCCGTTCCCTCATGGTTGAGTTGGTCATTCATAGTCATGCTGCCTGGAAGGTATTGTCACAGTACTGCAGGAGACAGGCAGCATGCTAAAGGACTAGCCTCCATGCTGCACCCTGCATGTATATGGACAAGTGAGGACACTGGCGCCTACATGTATATGGACAAGTGAGGACACTGGCGCCTGCATGTATATGGACAAGTGAGGACACTGGTGCCTGCATGTATATGGACAAGTGAGGACACCGGTGCCTGCATGTATATGGACAAGTGAAGACACTGGTGCCTGCATGTATGTGGACAAGTGAGGACACTGGCACCTGCATGTATATGGACAAGTGAGGACACTGGCGTCTGTATGTATATAGACAAGTGAGGACACTGGCGCCTGCATGTATATGGATAAGTGAGGACACTGGCGCCTGCATGTATATGGACAAGTGAGGACACTGGCGCCTGCATGTATATGGATAAGTGAGGACACTGGTGCCTGCATGTATATGGACAAGTGAGGACACTGGTGCCTGCATGTATATGGACAAGTGAGGACACTGGCGCCTGCATGTATATGGACAAGTGAGGACACCGGTGCCTGCATGTATATGGACAAGTGAAGACACTGGTGCCTGCATGTATGTGGACAAGTGAGGACACTGGCACCTGCATGTATATGGACAAGTGAGGACACTGGCGTCTGTATGTATATAGACAAGTGAGGACACTGGCGCCTGCATGTATATGGATAAGTGAGGACACTGGCGCCTGCATGTATATGGATAAGTGAGGACACTGGCGCCTGTATGTATATAGACAAGTGAGGACACTGGCGCCTGTATGTATATAGACAAGTGAGGACACTGGCGCCTGTATGTATATGGCTAAGTGAGGACACTGGCGCCTTCATGTATATGGACAAGTGAAGACACTGGCGTCTGTATGTATATAGACAAGTGAGGACACTGGCGCCTGCATGTATATGGATAAGTGAGGACACTGGCGCCTGTATGTATATAGACAAGTGAGGACACTGGCGCCTGTATGTATATGGCTAAGTGAGGACACTGGCGCCTGCATGTATATGGATAAGTGTGGACACTGGCGCCTGCATGTATATGGACAAGTGAGGACACTGGCACCTGCATGTATATGGATAAGTAAGGACACTGGCACCTGCTTGTATATGGATAAGTGAGGACACTGGCGCCTGCATGTATATGGACAAGTGAGGACACTGGCGCCTGCATGTATATGGATAAGTGAGGACACTGGCGCCTGTATGTATATAGGCAAGTGAGGACACTGGCGCCTGTATGTATATGGCTAAGTGAGGACACTGGCGCCTGCTTGTATATGGATAAGTGAGGACACTGGCACCTGCATGTATATGGACAAGTGAGGACACTGGCGCCTGCATGTATATGGATAAGTGAGGACACTGGCGCCTGTATGTATATAGACAAGTGAGGACACTGGCGTCTGTATGTATATGGCTAAGTGAGGACACTGGCGCCTGCATGTATATGGATAAGTGAGGACACTGGCGCCTGCATGTATATGGACAAGTGAGGACACTGGTGCCTGCATGTATATGGACAAGTGAGGACACTGGTGCCTGCATGTATATGGACAAGTGAGGACACTGGTATATGCATGTATATAGACAAGTGAGGACACTGGCGCCTGCATGTATATAGACAAGTGAGGATACTGGTGCATGCATGTATATGGACAAGTGAGGACACTGGTGCATGCATGTATATGGATAAGTGAGGACACTGGTGCCTGCATGTATATGGATAAGTGAGGACACTGGTGCCTGCATGTATATGGACAAGTGAGGACACTGGCGCCTGCATGTATATAGACAAGTGAGGACACTGGTACCTGCATGTATATGGATAAGTGAGGACACTGGTGCATGCATATATATGGACAAGTGAGGACACTGGCGCCTCACAGGTCTTGTCACTTCCTCAGGAGAAGCAGATGAATGGCTGATGATAGAGCTCACACTGCGGATCCCTCACCCCTGCCAGGTCTTGTTCTCTCTGTTTTCACCAATACCTTTTATCTCTCCTCATCACTACAACTGTTAACCTGTTGCTTACCAGGGAGATATGCAGCACTGTGCAGCAGAAGGGTATAGGGAGGGGGGGGGGGGTCCATGTTCATGTACCAATTAAGACTCCATATAACGTATGTGTACCTGTATTTGCCCATGCACACCAGGTGATATTCTGATGTAAAGGGCAATTCAGAGTAAAACCGGTGAAATTTCGGCTTGAATGCTCATCCTTGATGTTGGCGCACTACAGCAGACGTTTTATATATAGATTGGACATGTTAAATAATTTCAGCTGTCACTTTATTATAGTGAATTACAGTTCATCCTAATGGGCATTTGCAACTAATAATGGGTGGAGAAATGAACATCTGACCTTGAAGTATTTCTGTAGCCTCGTACGTTTATGTGCTTATTGGCCATCTACAGCAGACAGTGCGTTCCTATGTGCTACTAGCGCTGTCCTGGTCGCCATGCGCTCATCTCTAGCCACTAGACTAAGTGTAGTATGGCTGGCTAGGTTTGGCTTTTTCGCTGCAGACTCTTGACTACGCTGACTACATTCCACATCAGGACGCTGCCTCATTTCCTGATTTCCCAGTAACCGAGGTGGAATTCATTCATTTCTGCATGTGTCAAACAACAGATTTCTCAATACCTGGGCACAGCTGTTGCTTACACCATATTCCATATTATCTTCTCTCTGTTACATGCCACAAATGTAGAATACCGTGCACATATTTTAGCCCTTTCACAATGAATGGATGTATCATTTCCTACATGTATACCAGGGACTGGGGCATAAATGGTTATCAATGTTATGTATATTTGTAGTAATGCACAGATTTAATATTTTGTTTACTGGGAAGTCAATATTTGTACTATTATTGATCTCTGTATTATACAGGAATGTTCTTGAGCAATGCAGTCCTTGTTTGGCACATGGCAAGTTAATCCTTTCATTGCAGAAAACCACAACTGACATGACTTAGTACCCAGGACCGAAACCTGGTACACTGCAGCTTCCATACGGATGCTGTTATCTATCTATCTATCTATCTATCTATCTATCTATCTATCTATCTATCTATCTATCTATCTATCTATCTATCTATCTATCTATCTATGTCAGTCTATCAGATCTATCTATCTATCTATCTATCTATCTATCTATCTATCTATCTATCTATCTATCTATCTATCTATCTATCTATCTATCTATCTATCTATCTATCTATCTATCTATCTATCTATCTATCTATGTCAGTCTATCAGATCTATCTATCTATCTATCTATCTATCTATCTATCTATCTATCTATCTATCTATCTATCTATCTATCTATCTATCTATCTATCTATCTATCTATCTATCTATCTATCTATCTATCTATGTCAGTCTATCAGATCGATCTATCTATCTATCTATCTATCTATCTATCTATCTATCTATCTATCTATCTATCTATCTATCTATCTATCTATCTGTCTGTCTGTCTGTCTGTCTGTCTGTCTGTCTGTCTGTCTGTCTGTCATCTATCTATCTATCTATCTATCTATCTATCTATCTATCTATCTATCTATCTATCTATCTATCTATCTATCTATCTATCTATCTAGGTCAGTCTATAAGATCTATCTATCTATCTATCTATCTATCTATCTATCTATCTATCTATCTATCTATCTATCTATCTATCTATCTATCTGTCTGTCTGTCTGTCTGTCTGTCTGTCTATCTATCTATCTATGTCAGTCTATAAGATCTATCTATCTATCTATCTATCTATCTATCTATCTATCTATCTATCTATCTATCTATCTATCTATCTATCTATCTATCTATCTATCTATCTATCTATCTATCTATCTATCTATCTATCTATCTATCGAATACATAGAAGTGTATAGGATATAATAGTGGAGGCAAGTGTAGAATTCTCGATAACCTAGAGATTCTGTGCCGCAGTAATACAGCCTGCACAAAGCATACATTACATTCTAAGTGATTTTAATACTATGCATAGTAATATTCTCCTACATTTACTTAGACAACAATCGCACAAATGTAATGATACGTTGTAGCTTTAGAAAACTGATTGTTGTGTTTGCTGGAGGACAGTAAAATAGGAAATGACCTTGTCTCTTTGGGTTTGTAAAAGAAAAAAGAAGCCGGGTTTGGCAGATGGGAAGCTGGGAGGTCTGATCTCACAATATTGTTTCTGCTTTAAAAGGAGAAGTGAAATCATTGCTGACGCTGAATTTCATTGTGTGAAAGGGAACAGTTGTCATTGTGATGTGGGGGAAACATTACATTTATATTAATGCCGGGGTCCTGTGGGCTGGGTTGCCATAAATTCCGCATATTATGAGCTCAATTAAGTAAAATTTGCAGAATATTGGAAGAATCTCGTGTTCCATTTCAAGACGGAGTCTTTTTCTTGTAACCTTGCATGTATAACCTGTTTCTAGGAGGTACTGTGCTAGGCAGGATAGTCTATAATAGGTTTTCATTGTTATTTATAAATAATTCATACATGAATGAAACATACTATTGTACATAGATAACCACAGAGATTACATGCATAATGCACACTGACTATAATGAAATATAATGTATGTTCTCAGGCTGATTTCCATCACAACTGAATGGCCACATGAACCATCCTTATGCCAGAGTATAGTTATTTTTCTTGGACCATGCATTAAGCGCTAAGACTTCGTTCACATCTGGCTAGGGTCCCGTTCCGACAATCGGTCGGAGCTTTCCTGATTGATTTCAATGGTGACGGATCCGGTGCCAATGGTTTCCGTTTGTCTCAGTTGTGCAGGGGTTCCATCGTTTTGACAGGATGAATACCGTAGTCGACTACGCTATTGATTCCGTCAAAACCCCTGCACAACTGAGACAAACGGAAACCATTGGCACCGGATCCGTCACCATTGAAATCAATGGTGATGGAAACGGAAACCTTTGGATTCCGTTTATGTCAATCAGGGTCCTGTTCCGACGGAAAGCTCAGTCGGAACGGGACCCTAGCACAGATGTGAACGAAGCCTAAGATCTGAGTCAGCTTGGTCATATAAAAAGTAGCCATAGCAGATGAAAAAACACCCCTTTGAGATTTGTGCAGATATCTGTTGTCACCAGAGTGGACTTATTTATTTTGGACTGTATGGTTAGTGGTTTTAAAGAGGCTCTGTCACCAGATTATCAAATCCCTATCTCCTATTGAATGTGATCGGCGCTGCAATGTAGATAACAGCAAAGTTGTTCTTTTTTTTAAAAACAATCATTTTTGCCCAAGTTATGAGCAATTTTATATTTATGCAAATGAGCTTTTCAATGGACAACTGGGTGTGTTTTCTCGTTTTACCAACTGGGCGTGTATTGTGTTTTTACCAACTGGGCGTGTATTCTGTTTTTACCAACTGGGCGTGTATTGTGTTTTTACTATCTGGGCGTTGTGAATAGAAGTGTATGACGCTGACAAATCAGCATCATGCACTTCTCATCGTTCCCACCCAGCTTTTTTCACTGCAGACACACAGCGTGACGTCACCCACAGGTCCTTCAACCTTGGCGTCGGACAGAGAAGATACATGGGCGCCAGGCGTCCGAGAGGGTAATATGCTCGTCTCTAGGGAGTTTACTATGCTTACCTGCACATGGTGATGCTGCTGCAGATTCAACTGTACCCTCTGACGCCTGTAGCTGATGTGTCTTCTCTCTTCCGACGTCAAGGTTGAAGGACCTGTGGGTGACCTCATCCTTCCCACCTAGCTTTCACTGCAGACACACAGTGTGACGTCACCCACAGGTCCTTCAACCTTGGCGTCGGAAGAGAGAAGACACATCAGCTCCAGGCGTCAGAGGGTACAGTTGAATTTGCAGCAGCATCACCATGTGCAGGTAAGCATAGTAAACTCCCTAGAGACGAACATATTAACCTTTTGGACGCCTAGAGCCGATTTATCTTCTTTGTCCGACGACAAGGTTGAAGGATCTGTGGGTGACGTCTCGCTGTGTGTCTGCAGTGAAAGAAGCTGGGTGGGAACGATGAGAAGTGTATGATGCTGACTTGTCAGCTTCATACACTTCTATTCACAACGCCCAGTTGGTAAAAACACAATAGACGCCCAGTTGGTAAAAACACAATAGACGCCCAGTTGGTAAAACGAGAAAACACGCCAAGTTGTCCATTGAAAAGCTCATTTGCATAAATATAAAATTGCTCATAACTTGGGCAAAAATGATAGTTTTTAAAAAAAACAAAAAACTTTGCTGTTATCTACATTGCAGCGCCGATCACATTCAGTAGGAGATAGGGATTTGATAATCTGGTGACAGAGCCTCTTTAAAGGGAACATTCCAGGCAAGAAACGTATAAACGTAGCTAGGCCTAGTGCAGGGCCTGAGAGAGCAGCGCATGACAGGGATTCCCTCTTTGGGGTTCTTTGAATCTCTGTGCCATGCAACGCCGACTCAGACCCATAACTCAGAGTATCAGTTTTATCCCGCTAGGCATACCATCAATTTTGCTTAGAGTGGTCTTTTAACCGACTTAATAAACATATCTCATTGCATTTAATTTTAAATTGTTCCCGGAAAGTAAATTTTGACATCAAGTAATAAATATGTTACACAATTATAATTCTAATGTTATATTTAACTACATGAAACTCGGTTTTAAAGCACAGGAAACTCAATCAGACCGTTTTATACTGGAGATGTCTGGTGGAGCCAATCCAATTCCTGCATACATTTCAAAATGTTCATGATCAATCTGATTGGTTTCCACTATTTTTGCAGTAAGATTATTCAGTACCCCAATATTTTGAAATCTCTCTGCATAGCTGACTATTATATTACTTTAAGATCCCCCCCCTGAAAATAAACTGACCTCCGCTGGCTAACCTTAATTACTTTGTTATACCCTGAAATGAATGCCCTTTTTTTCTGTTAGTAGTGAATGATCAAGAAGACTTGTGGGAATAGTTGTTACACTTGGGAACTGCTGCTTCCGTCAGGTTTAGAAAGAGAAACCCCAAAGTAAGAATTACAATACGGGAAAATAGTTAACACTGGGAACCCTTTCTTAATAGCATATTCCATAGGGCTGGGTGGATGGGCACCAACTAGCCATTCAGTTTTGCCCAGGGTATTTAGATACAGAGCTAGGGCAGCGAGCTGAATCATTGCCCCAAAGGAAAGCCTTGTTATACCTTCGTATACTTTGCTTTTTATCTGTTTCTTTTGTGTGTCGTGATAACCCACTGAGAAGTACTCAGCTCTGCTACATTGACAAGCACAGTTCTGCTACATTTTCCTATCCCCTGTAGCTTTTTTAGTTTGTCTTAGCTATTTATGAGTTATACATTCTGTTCTTGGAAATACTGCAATTGGAAGTGTATGTAGCAGATGGGGAGGGTGACTTAACATGGGATGAATTTTATGTTGGCACAGTATATAAAGTGAAGAGAGCAAACGTAAGATGCATACTGTATTTCTTTTGCGCCCCTCAGGATGCAAGATTAGTTGCTGTGCAACAAGCTTAGTGTATTTTGTGTGTCATTCGCCTGACTCCTTGTATGTAAAAAACAGACATTCTTGTTGTAAATTACAACCAAGAGACCAAACACAGGGACTCCCTTTTTATACTAAGAGTCTTTAGACATAAGCAGAGCAGGATATATTGGTATTAATCTAGAACATGTGTTTTTTTTTAATCATTTTTATTTATTTCATCATGCCAACTCTTTTTTTACTGTAGAAATTTAGAATTTCCAAATTTGGTATCTACACACAAGTGAAATTATACATGTTTGGGATGTGACTCCAGTGACTGGATTTAGTTGAATTCTTACTACAAATACAGTACAGATGTAGCCAAGTTTATCTTGACTCTGATAACTTGCTGCAGCGTGATATCACACAACAAAAGAGTCAAGTTAATGTTTCTTGCCACTGTGTAGTTAATGCATTAATGCGTCAAGATAAAGAGTGCTACATCTGTATGCGTGTGTTTATTTAGATCAATAAAAACCATACATAGAAGTGCATGGATTTGGGCCCCCTAGTGGTAGAAGCAGCCACTGGCATTTGTGCAAATCATAATGTTTTTCCAAGATATAACATTGATAGCTTATTTTTAAGATTGGACATCAATGTGTCAAACCCCACATACTCCCACAATTAACAGAAACATGTCCATTCAGCTGTGACTGGTACTGAGCTGCAGTACCAGGCACATCCACTCGGATGATAGTGGCGCTATATCAGGTGCTGCAGTAAAGGAACTGCAGCCTTGTTTCTGCTGCAGTGAGACAATGAGTCAATGCTGCGGAACAGTAAATAAATCAGTTTGGGTAATGAGGGCTGGACCCCCACCAATCATGGAAAACTTAACTGTATGTTGGGACTGATACTTCTTACTAAACCAGCAGTGCAACATTCTTTACATTTTTTAAAGCAATTTCATATTTATGGAAAAGAAAATGCCCAGATTTCTCGATATTGATTTTTGCTGAAATTCATGAAATTAGAAGTTTGGCCGTAGTGTTAAAGGGGTCTGAAACATTAGCCTGACAGTAGGAAATGAGTTAAAAAATAATTAAAATAACCATTACTCACCTATTAAATGACCTGCCGCTCCAGCACCGAAATTTCAGTGGCCCCCACCAGTCTTAGTTTTCCTGTCTTGCAGTGTTGACATTCTAACACCCACCTGACAACTGCATCCATTCACTGGCCACAGCAGTCTCGTTCTGTACATGCAAGCGTCACCGTTAAGGCTAGTGATTGGCTGCAGCGGTCACGTGACTGTATGGCACATCATCGATGCAGCAAAGTAAACAAAGACCGGCGGTGACCACTAGAGCGTCAGTGGAGTTAACAAGTGGGCATTGGTTATTTTTTTATTTTATCATGTTTCCTACTGTCAGGTTAATTTTTTAAACTCCCGAAAAATGTGTACAACAGGCTGCTCTTGCAGGTGAAAGTTTAAGCTGCCTTTACATTTCCCCTGTAGAGGTAGCTACACATTGGCCAATTCGACAAGGATTCTAGGAATGCTCGGACCTGACACCCATAATGTGGTGGTGCACCATCTTGCTGGAAAAACTCAGGGAACGTGCCAGCTACATGATTGCTACATGATGATGTGTTTCCCTCTTTATGCACTGAAGCTGGCACGTTCCCTGGGTTTTTCCAGCAAGATGGTGCACCACCACATTATGGGTGTCAGGTCCGAGCATTCCTAGATGAACAGTTTCCTGGAAAGTGGATTGGTCGTCGTGGGCCAGTTGAATGGCCCCCTAGGTCTCCCGATCTGACCCCCTTAGACTTTTAACTTTGGGGTCATCTGAAGGCAATTGTCTATGCTGTGAAGATACGAGATGTGCAGCAACTGAAACTACGGATATTGGAAGCCTGTGCTAGCATTTCTTCTGCGGTGTTGCTATCAGTGTGTGAAGAGTGGGAGAAGAGGGTTGCATTGACAATCCAACACAATGGGCAGCACTTTGAACACATTTTATAAGTGGTCAGAAAATGAAATAACTCATGAAAGAATAAAGTAACATTAAAACCAAGCACATCATTGTTTTTCTTGTGAAATTCTCGATAAGTTTGATGTGTCACATGACCCTCTTCCCATTGAAAAAACTAAAGTTGGATACAAAATGTCCGACTTTAAAATGGCCGCCATGGTCAACGCCCAGCTTGAAAAGTTTCCCCCCTCCCATATACTAATGTGCCACAAACAGGAAGTTAATATCACCAACCATTCCCATTTTATTTAGGTGTATCCATATAAATGGCCCACCCTGTACTACTGGGAAATAGAGAGGCCAGATGGTCAAGTGGCATGGTGTTGCTGCGGTCCACAGAACACAAACGGACCGGAGAACGAAGAGGGTTAAGGGCCGGTTCACATCAGTGTTCGCTTTCCGTTTAGGGGTTCCGTCAGTCGACTGCGCTATTAGTTCAGTCCAAAAAAACGGAAACCTGCTGGAACGATTAGCATTTTTTTCGGTCACCATTGATATCACCTGTGGTTTTCGTTGCGGCGTTCCACGACGGAAACCTCAGACGGAAACCCTGAACGAAAAGCGAACACTGATGTGAACCGGCGCTGTTAGGCTTCTTTCACACTAGCGTTACTATACGTTTACCTCCCTTCCGTCAGAGAACGAGAGGATCGATACATTAAACGGAAAGCAAGGGTTCCGTTAGAATTACCATTGATTTCAATGGTAATTCTTTTGTATCAGTTGCTTTCTGTTTTTCTCCGTACGCTAGGTTTCCGTTTTTTGAACGGAAATAAAAGTTCTGCAGACTGCACTTTTACTACCGTTCAAAAAAACGGGAAACCTAGCGAACGGACACAAACGGAAAGCAACTGATACGAAAGAATTACCATTGAAATCAATGCTAATTCTAACGGAACCGTTGCTTTCCGTTTAATGTATCGATCCTCCCTTCTGCTGACGGAAAAGAGGTAAACTAATAGTAACGGTAGTGTGAACTTAGCCTTAGATGTAAAGAAGCAGCAAAACTAGGTTTCGACATTCAGTTTAACATTTTATAACATTAGACTGCTGATTTATCTTATTATTCTTAACAGGCTTGGTGGAACAACCCCTTTTATTTTATAAATTCCAGTATCCATAGATTCTCATCTAATGTTGAGCAGAATTCGCTGCTGGTTCCAACTCTCGCATGAAGTGGTTTGATATCTACTACATATGAAGCTACTTAATGACGTCGGCCATAGTTTGAGTTGTATTCTCCAGGATGCAGTAGTTTAGGTTACCACTTTGAGTATTCTTGGATAAACACCATTTCTTTACATATGGTCTACATATATATACAGAAGTGGTCACAGGAAGCATGCGATTTGAGAAGCATGAGTAAACTGCACAAGATATCATGTCGCTTCACCGTCAAAGCATTCAAGACAAGAGGGGAAATGTGCAGAAACAAGGAAGATTGTTACAGTTACACTATGTCCTATCCGTGTACTGAGAAGAAGACTAGGGGGATATACTCGGGGACCCTTGTAAAAACTAGTGCAATGGAAAAGTGAAGGAGCTGCTCATAGCAACATATCAGATTTGAGATCTTATTTCTCAGTGGGCTATAAGAAAATAAAAGCAGTAGCCAGAATAGTAGGTAAGGGCAACTACAGCACTTTTCTATTGCCCAAGTTTCTATATAAATCACCTATTGTGTAGAAAGTAGAGATTTAACCCCTTCAGGACTAAGCCTGTTTTGGACTTCAGGACGAAGCCGATTTTTCAAATCTGACATGTGTCACTTTACGTGGTAATAACTTCGGAATGCTTTTGCCTATCCAAGCGATTCTGAGATTGTTTTCTCGTGACATATTGTACTTTATGTTAGTGAAAAAATTTGGATAAATTCAATATTTATTTGTAAAAAAACACCAAGACACCGAGAAAATTAGCAAAAATTAGCATTTTTCGAAATGTAAATGTATCTGCTTGTAAAACAGATAGTAATACCACACAAAATAGTTACTAGTTAACATTTCCCATATGTCTACTTTATGTTTGCATCGTTTTTTGAACATTCTTTTATTTTTCTAGGACGTTACAAGACTTAGAACTTTAGCAGCAATTTCTCATATTTTCAAGAAAATTTCAAAAGGCTATTTTTACAGGGGCCAGTTCAGTTCTGAAGTGGCTTTGAGGGCCTTATATATTAGGAAGTCCCCATAAATCACACCATTTTGAAAACTGCACCCCTCAAAGTATTCAAAACAGCATTCAGAAAGTGGTTTAACCCTTTAGGCATTTCACAGGAATTAAAGCAGAGTAGAGGTGAAATTTCATTTTTTTGGGCAAAATTATTTTGTAATACATTTTTTTCTGTACCACAGAAGGTTTCACCCGAGAAATGCAACTCAATATTTATCTCCCAGAGTCTGTATTATTTAGAAATATCCCACATGTGGCCCTATTGTTCTAATGGACTGAAGCATCAGCCTCAGAAGCAAAAGAGAACCTAGTGGATTTTGGTGCCTCCTTTTTTTAGAATATATTTTAGGCACCATGTCAGGTTTGAAGAGGTCTTGTGGTGCCAAACCATTAAAGACCCCAAGTGACCCCATTTTGGAAACTACACCCCTCAAGGAATTTATCTAGGGGTATAGTTAGCATTTTGAACCCACAGTTTTTTTGCTAAGTTTATTTGAATTAGTATGTGAAGATGAAAATCTGCTTTTTTTATGAAAAAACTAATTTTTTAATTTTTTTGACAAGGAATAATGTAGAAAATACACCCCAACATATGTAAAGCAATTTCTTCCGATTATAGCAATACCCCTTATGTGGTAATAAACGGCTGTTTGGATCCACAGCAGGGCACAGAAGAGAAGGAGCACCATTTGGATTTCTGATTTTGCTGAAATAGTGCTGTGCCACGTTTGCAATGCACTGGAGGGACCAAAACAGTGAAACCCCCCAAAAGTGACCCCATTTTGTAAACTACACCCCTCAAGGAATTTGTCTGGGGGTAAAGTTAGCATTTTGACTCCACAGTTGTTTTGCTGAATTCATTGGAATTAGTCTGTAAAGGTAAAAATCTACTTTTTTCTGAAAAAACATAGACATTTTAAATTTTTACAAGGAATAAAGGATAAAAAGCACCCCAACATTTGTAAAACAATTTCTCCCGATTACGTAAATATGTTATATGTGGTAATAAACCGCTGTTTGGACCCACAGCGGGGCTTAGAAGGGAAGGAGCGCTATTTGGCTTTTGGAGATCAAATTTAGGTGAAATGGTTTACGGGTGTCATGTAGAATTTGCAAAGCCCCTGAGAGACCAAAACAGTGGAAACCACACAAAAGTGACTTAAGGAATCGATCTAGGGGTATAGTGAGCATTTAGACCCCACAGGTCTTTTTCAGAATTTATTAGAATTAGGCCGTGAAAATGAATATTAACATTATTTCCACTAAAATGTTGAATTTTCTCAATTTCACAAAGGATAAAGGAGGAAAAAGCACACAACATTCGTAAAGCTATTTCTCCCGAGTACGGCAATACCCCACATGTGGTCACAAATGTTTATTCATTAGAAAGTAATTAACCCTTTCCGGACTGATCCATTTTTTCTTTTTCCCTTCCCGCTTTCCAAGAGCCATAACTTTTTTATTTTTCCGTCAATAGAGTGGTGTGAGGGCTTATTTTTTTGTGAAACGAGCTGTGGTACCATTTTTTCATACATACAATTTTTTGAGCACTTTTTATTACATTTTTTGGTAGAGCCAAGGTGACCAAAAAACAGCGATTTTGCCGTTTTAAATTCTTTATTTTTCACGGCGTTCACCGTGCGAGTTAAATAATGGTATATTCTAATAGTTTGGACTTTTACAGACACAGCGATACCAATTTTGTGTATTTTTTTTACATTACTTTAGAGAAAAAATGTGAAAAGTTTTTTTTTTTTTGGACTTTAAATATTTATTTAATTTTTTTCACTAATAATAATTTACTTTTGTTTTTACACATTTTATTAGTCCCCCCAATCAGTAGATAGCTGGTACAATACACTGCCATACTAATGTATTGCAGTATATTGTCATTTTTACAGGCCCCTGTAACAGCGCGATCGCTGTTCCTGTCCGTTAGTCCCGGGTGTCAGCTGTAAAACACAGCTGACACCCGCAGCGTATGGCGCAGGCTCAGCACGTGAGCCCGCTCCATACATCACCCCCCACACCACGACATGCTATTAAGTCGTGGTGCGCGACAGGGTTAATGTGCAGCGTCTGGGGCAGAGTAAAAATTGCAATTTTCCACTGATATGCCATTTTTGTGCACTATATGTTATGCCCAGTTTGTGCCACTGATAACAAATACCTCATAAAATATTAACGGTGTTCTCCCGGGTATGGTGTTTCCATATCTGTGGACGTAAACCGCTGTTTGGGTACGCTGCAGGGCTCAGAACGGAGGGAGCGGCATTTGGCTTTTGGAGCGCAGATTTAGCTTGGTAGTAGCTCTGTTTGGGGTGTTGCTGCTATTTCAGTTTATAATGTGGGGGCATATGTAATCTGTGCGGAGAACATCAGGGCATAATAAGAGGGTATAATAATGAGGTAATTAAGTAATAATAATCCGCAGATATGTGGCCAGTGTCGCACTGATAAATGGTGCCCAATCTTATCCGCTTTTGGAACACTACAGATTTTGCATCGCCATATTCTGAGAGCCAGAACTTCTTTGTTTTTTTCTTAGCTATGCAATGTGGCAGGTATCTAATGATGTAGTTATAGCAAATAGCCCACATGGGACTGGAGTAAGTGACTACACAGGTTACTATGTCTGCTGACTCTGCAGTCTGGGGAAGAACTATGGTGTAAAGTTCAGGTAAAGAGCACGTGGCTAATTTGCATAGGCCAATAAAGCCTTTAAATAAGCGTCATTCTAGTTACATTTATTTAGCTGTAATGCTTGCTTTTCTGGCCTCATGGAGTGAACAAGTTCTGCAGTATTTATTATAGGAAGTGAGGCTATGGCCAACTACCTCTCTGCTGGATTATGAGAATTGGGCACCGCTGTATTCTGGATTGCTGGGAGGTCCAGCAGTCAGACCCCTACTGATCACATGTATATGGACTATACAGATAATATGCCATGGAAGGGTTTACTGGGGAAACCCCTTTAGTAATGGAGGTAAGCAATGCCTGTGTTTTTTTTGCCACAAAGTTGCAAAAATTTTGGCAAAAAACGCAAATTAACACAACCTAAAAAAGTATCACATTCTTCTGCAAATTTGTGACATGTGGAAATATTTTCTGCATTCTACTATTGTTGCGTAACATATAGTACAGTGTAGTGGCTTATCCATCATTAATACAATAGTGATCTCTCGCCTACTTCTTATGTTATCTTTTCATCTCAAGATAACTTCTGTTGTTACCATTTTCATTCCTTCTTAATAGTTGTTACTGTTTTCTTTCAACAATTCTTAAGTGTTTAACAGTGTGAAGGGCCATTATGGCTACAGTACAGTAATATAAGACTATTATTAATATGGGCCAATTATAACTGGTGGACAGCATAAAAAAAATACACATGTATTGCTGTGCCTATTGCACTCTCCGCTTATTTAGGTCTAAAACAACATATACTAATCCGATTATATAGGTAAAAGCCACATTTTGCGGTAAGGCCTAAACCACTCAGAACTTATAGATTCAGATGTGTCTGCAGTTAACCCCGTAGGAGGGTTAACTGGGTTCTGTGTTTATAGGTTTTGACTTATGCTAGTTGAACAAACCATCAGTTGCCCAACATATCGGTTGTCTATTTGGACTGTAGCATTGCATACATTTATAACTGCACAGACAAATAATGCCAAATAGAGTAGGCAAAAAAAAGAGAAATCCACACTTTTTGTAATGGCAAATTGTACCATGAACTTTAGGTTATGGCTCATTACCGGCCCAAAAAAAACCCGTAAAGACACCTTTGGGTTTTTTATTGAAAAACTTTGATTTAGTGTTTTTTGTAATGTACATTTATTTTAAAAAAAATTGACTGTTTCACTTCCGCAGCTGTCAGTGAGCTGCACTGATAGATCGGCTGGCTCAGGCTCCTGTGTGCTCCTGAGTGATTTTCTAAGCTCAATTCTGATCAAGTTCAAGTGGATCCACTTTAGCAGAATTGAGCTTAGAAAATAGCTTAGTAGCACACAGGATTCTGTGTCAGCTAAGCCAATCATGCAACTCATTGACGGATCAGATCGGCTTTCTGCAGCTTCTATGTACTCTGATACATAGAAGCTGCAAAAGTGAAAGGGTGATTTATTTATTTTTAAATTAAAAGTACATTACAAAATTGATTTTAATCACTAAATGTATTTCAATAATAAAAATACAAAATTACCCCAAAGGTGTACTGTTTCACAATTAATCACAATTTCCACAATGCGGAAAAACAACGCTGCAATTCCTTGATTTCATACTGGGACACACAGAGTTTTTGTTTTACGGATTCATATGCAAACATTGTCACATGCCATATTATGCAGGGATTTCCCAGTGCTTCTTTAGGGAGAATATTATAATACGGACTGTTGTGACTCTGTGTGCCACCATACAGGCTCTATGGACATGGTATTTGATCAGAGGGGATTAGTGACTTCTTTGGTGAGGGTGGAAAACCTTAGCAATGCTTCATCGTTTTTATTTTAAGTATTTATTCCTTCACGCCAAATTCTAGGATCCTTGCAACTGTTTTCTTATATATAAATCGTGGCTTCAAATCATCCTGTGGAAGTTTAGTCAGCAGTGCACACGGGCATCAGGTTGGCATCTCAAAATTCTTCTGCAGTTTGACATGCCTGCTTTCAAGACCTTTCCTATTTCAGGACCTGCTTAATGGAAAATAATATAAATGATATACTTTATTAGAAACACACACATGACAAGCTTTGTGAAATGTATGCATTGCTCGCCTTCAGGGACTTGGCCTGCTGCCTAGGCTATGGGTATGCATTTGCAAGTACATTAAAGGTATCTTGAATTGTATAAATATTTCTAAATTGTCGCAGAACATGGTTAAAAGCTTTGCCTGTGCTTTAGCTGAAATAATGTGTTTGCCCTTTGTGGCGACTCTTAAGAGATTCTAATAGTAACAAGAGGTCACTCAGTGAAATTTCCAGATATTGTAAATTCTTAGCAAATCTGACATCTGGCTATACTTAGCAATGGGAGGAGAGGGAGGTAGCGCAGTCATAATTACTATATATGTCATTTTATAGGTAAGGCGGTGGGTGAGACGGGCACTCATTACATGATTGGTTTTCAGATTACAAAACTTTTCTAGGTCATGTTTTCTACTGCCCTTTCACCACACCTCTATTACTGTGTTCACAAACCTGTCTTTATGTTGGTAGGTTAGATCTGAAAGCATTTTTGCAGGCTACCTATGTGGAAGCCATTAATTCTCTGCTGGTCACTCATTTGTTGTGCGTCTTTTCTTGTGCATGCTTGGTATGAAGTTACCGCATGACTTTAAGCATAATATCAAGTAACACAAAGGCTGTACTATATATTATATGAAGTAAATGTAAGAATACAGTGATAATGGCAGCCACCACCAGCAGCAGAAGACCCTATAACAATGTAGACAACTAAAATATGACAGATCAGACTAGAAGTCATGAGTCAGGATGTCAAAATTGTCAAGGGACTATTATCTTGGTTTAGGTCTATGTTTCTAACTGAAATGTTACTCCATCCACTTGTATTATCTGATTCATTGCTCAATATACTTTAAGAACATCGGTCACATTCTTTCTACTTGGGCCAGTGATTTTGCCCATTTTTGGTTTGGTGAAGGAATTGTGGTGTGGCTAATGGAGCAGTTTGTTCCCTAAGTTGTAAACGTCTAAAAACACATGTGATGTATTATTACTGATGCTAAGGTTCACAAAATGATATGGAGTTATAGATCCAGTAGGTTAAATCTGTGAGTGCACAGGATCTGTTATTGAGCCAATTTGTATACATGGTTATCTGTAGAAATCACTTACAAAAGTTAGTTAGCAGCTATAATTTTTATAACTGTCAGCAGGGATAGGCTACAGAGCGCCCTGTCAGGATTGTTTTGGCACCCCCTCTCATAATACATACCTTCCACTAGTGGCGTAGCTGTAGAGTCCGCAATAGTCACAGTTGCGACTGGGCTCTGAAGCCAGGGAAACCTACGCCCCCCGCGCACCGTGTCTGTCTACAGTTACTGTAGTAACTGGGGCCTATGTAGTAATCTACATGGGCCCCTGGTACTACAGCAACATCTCTCTATACTTACCCTCCTTGCTCCTGAGTCAAGTCCTCTTTCTTCTAAGTTGCGTACTCTTCAGCTTCCGGTGTCAAAACATTGTATGCGTGGCACACATAACGTTGTGACACTGAATGGCATCAGAATCCAGCGCTTTGTCTGAAGAGGACCTGACTCAGGACCGGGGAGGATAAGTATATGGATACTGACTGCTGGTGCCCTGTATGTAAGCCTATCATTCGTGATACTGATTGATTGGGTACTGTATCTAAACCTATTATGTGTGGTACTGACTGCTGTGGCCCTATATCTAAGCCTATCATGGGTGATACTGTCTCCTGAGCCGCTGTATCTAATCCTATTATGCGGAATACTGTCTGCTGAGCCAATGTGTCTTATATCTATATATCTACCGCTATATACTATATACAGAAATATGTGGAAGCATCGAGCAGCCTGTTTATTGTCAGTGACAGCGCCTCAGTGGAGTTGCTAGGGTCTTAAAAGATCAGGGGCACAATCCCCAAGATATATGTTTACCCCCCAAAAAAATGAATATATATATATATATATATATATATATATATATATATATATATATATAGCTCGTAGACAGCATATCTTCAAGACTACGTCCTATATAGCTACACCACTTGAAAGAATTAAATACATTGTCTCAGCAAACATTATCACACATGCTAAGATTAAACACATCAGCTCAGCATACAGTGGCACACGATAGGCTTAGATACAGCGGCTCAGCATACAGAAACATATATAATAGGCTTAGGTACAGGGTCTAAGTAGTCAATATCCGTGTACTTACCCTCAGGGGCAGATTTGGCATTTCTGGGGTCCCAAGCAAAGTTATGTCTGCTGACTCTAATTAAAGACACGTGTAGATAGTGCCACCCCCTGTAGATAGTGCCACACAGTTCCCTCTGTAGATAGTGCCACACCGTTCCCTCTGTAGATAGTGCCACACAGTTCCCTCAGTAGATAGTGACACACAGTGCCCTCAGTAGATAGTGCGACACACAGTGCACCCTGTAGATACTGCCGCACACGTCCCTCTACAAAGTGGCACAGACCCCCCTTGTAGATAGTGCCATACACCTCCCTGTAGATAGTACCACAAAGCCCCTTGTAGATAGTGCCACACCCCATAGATAGTGTTACACAGTGCCCACTGTAGATAGTTCCACCCTGTGCCCTCTGTAGGTAGTGCCACCCTGCTGTAGATAGTGCCACACAGTGCCCTCTGTAGATCCCTGCTCCGCCACAGCATTCAAAAGTATCTGCCTCCTGAGCATGCAGATACAATTGAATGTGGCAGCCGCCCAGGGCATCGGGCCAAACATTGGGGGCTTTAATTTCTGCATCGGATGCCCGGCGCTAGTAACACCCTTTACTCAGGAGGTGTGCGTCCTGTGCAGGTCGCACACTCCTAAGGCCGGCTCTGACTGTCAAACCAAAAGAAGTAAAAAACATACAGCAATGTATTTAATAACAGCTGTGGAAGGCTAGAACTGATAAATTATCATTTTAGGTTGACAACTTCATCAAAATGACCACCGTAGACAGGATGATGTGAGCTGAGTTTCTTCACTATGTATATCAGGGTTAGGTCTCATGCCAAGAACGAGCATATTTTGACTCGTAATACGTATTACTGCTGCTTAGTTTTGAGTGAGGTTCTATATCACGGATCAAGTTTTTCTCTACAGGTAAAAAATATAAATTCTTCTAGAGTTGGCCCGATATGCAGCATCCGATGGAACATGCTGTGTTTTTCAATTAGGTAAAATGTGTACGGGAATACAAACATTTAAACATAAGAAAATAACTGCATGCAAACTCTAAATATGCTCTTGTGTATAAGGCCTTACTAGTCTCAGAGCATGTATTTTGTATCTTATTCTTGTGTATTAGCAACTTAGCTATGTGTAACGATCTTTTAAGCACCCATTAAAGGGAACCTGTCACCAGCATTTCACCAATTGAACTTGACTTATCCCTCACTGCCCGCTGCTATAAAAAGTTCATTGCCGTTATCACCTCTTCTAAACTCCTCCTCCGACTGTAAATAACGGTCTGTAAACATTTCGCACCTTTTATCGTAATAATCCGGTGTCCCTTTGTGCACACACACCAGAATAGGACATCAATGCACAAGCGCGGGATTTTGTGTGCTGGGGAACGGCGTGGAGCTGTCAATCAAAAGTAAGGAGGCGGGGTAAACTCGGAAAGACTTGAGGAATGAAGATATGACTCTTTTCAAATGAAGATTTGACTCTTTTCAAACGAAGATATGACTCTTTTATGCTCATTTGCATACTGTGTGGGAACACTAAAAAGCTAAATACTAAAGCTATAGAGCCGACTAAGAAAACAATTCTAGGTTATATAGAAATTATTTTTCACCCACTACCACCTGGTAGTGCTGGTTTAATAGGTGAAATGCTGGTGACGGGTTCCCTTTAAGTGTCCCAGACAGTTTATGCTTTTTTTTTTTTTTAAAGGGCTTGTAGATTTTAGACAATCTCTTTTTGTTAAAAGGGTCTCGGACGATAAAGGTCCAGTTAAACGGCCGATAATTTGCTGAACAAGCGTTAGTAAGAAACAGGGCATGTATTTAGCGTAGCGATCAGCTAACAAACATGCAAATACTTGTTTGTCGGCTGATCGCAGCCTAAAAATAATCATGTTGATGTGCTGCTGACAATATGCAAACTGTATGGGGGCCAAACAATCATATTAACAATAGTTTGTCCCCATACAGTTTGCATTAGCCACAAGGGCATTACCCCTTCCCGAGGTGGAAATATGGAGCGGTGTCAGATAGGTATTACACTGACCCACTGCTCTAACGGCCGGAATTGGAGATAACTGTCATCACGACAGTTTAGCCACTTGTCAACAGCGACTGCTGCATCTAAGTTGTTAAACGGAGAGGGGGCCCCCTCTGTCACCCCTTCGGCCCGCTAATCCAGGTCTGCCATCTTTATTTTCCTATTTTAATAGTAGATGGCAAAAAAGCAGAATATATTGCAATACATAAGTATTGCAGTGTATTGTGCAAGCGATCGAACGATCAAGTCCCTTGGTGAGAATAAGAAAAGGAAAAAAAAGTTTCCCATTTTCCCCCTAATGAAATGTAAACAATGAAAAAATAGACATAATTGGAAAAGGAATAAAAAGTGAACAAAAAGTAATATGTACCCCAATACGGTATTAATAAAAACTACAATTCGGCCCACCAAAAATAGGGCCTCACAGAGAAATTGTTTTGATTTTGTAGAAGTAGTAAAACTTAAAATAACCCATAGAATAAAGTTAACATTTCATTTTTACCGCAATGTGAAAGCCATATAGACTAAACCCAAAAAACAATTGAGGAATTTCACTTGTTTTTTCATTCCACCATTCACAATATTTTTCAAAGTTTCTCAGTACATTGTATGGTACATTAAATGGTGCTAATAAAAACTTCTTGCAAAAAAAAAACAAAAACAGGTCACACACAGAATCAATAGCGCAGTTGATTCCGTCAAAACAACGGAGCCCTTACACAACAGTGACAAACGGAAACCATTTTCACCGGTTCCGTCACCATTGAAATCAATGGTGATGCAAACCGAAACCTATGGTTTACGTTTGTTTTAGTTTGGATTCCGTTCATGGATTCCCCTGACGGAAAGGTCCGACAGAACCCATGAACGGAGTAACAACGTAGATGTGAACGAAGCCTAATTCACTGACGTGCCAGGTCCTACAAAGAGAGCCACTTTTTGTAGCCGCTCTCCATTCTGGGTAATAGATGGAAGTCCTGAATGGGAGACTACCCTTTATTTATTAACCCATTACTCACCGCCAATACGCCTTTTCACGGCGGCCTGTAAGGGTACTTATGCCAGAGCGCCGCCTTTTCACGGCGCTCTGACATAAGCCCAGCACGGGTGTCCTGTGCCGGCTAGAACGGGTGTCGGGCGGTCTGAAGACAGCCGGACACCTGCTCTAACGGGTGGGATCAATTTGAACATCGATCTCACCTGTTTAAACCCTTAGATGCGTCGCTCAACAGCGAGCGCCGCATCCAAGTGGTTTTAGAGGGAGGGAGGGAGCTCCCTCTCTCACCCCATCCGCACACTGCAATCGCAGGGTACCAATGGTTTCTATGGCAGCCAGGGGCCTAACAAAGGCCCCCAGGTCTGCCTGTAGTGAATGCCTGCTATGCCATGCCTGAGGAATGACCTAGCAGGTGCCTGTCAGTTTTAGGCTGGGTTCACACGACCTATTTTCAGACGTAAACGAGGCGTATTATGCCTCGTTTTACGTCTGAAAATAGGGCTACAATACGTCGGCAAACATCTGCCCATTCATTTGAATGGGTTTGCCGACGTACTGTGCAGACAACCTGTCATTTACGCGTCGTCGTTTGACAGCTGTCAAACGACGACGCGTAAAAATACAGCCTCGTCAAAAGAAGTGCAGGACACTTCTTTCAGATGTAATTTGAGCCGTTCTTCATTGAACTCAATGAAGAGCAGCTCAAAATTTACGGCTGTCAGAGAAGCCACGCAAAATGTGAGGAGGAGCAATTACGTCTGAAACGAGGCAGCTGTTTTCTCCTGAAAACAGTCTGTCTTTTCAGACGTAAAAGCCTCTCATTGTGTGCACATACCCTTACACTGACAGGCAATAATACGCTGCAATACAGAAGTATTGCAGTGTATTATAAAAGCAATCAGAAGATCACATAGTGAAGTCCCCTAGTGGGACTAAAAATAAAGTTATCATAAAGTTTAATAAAGTTAATAATAAATAAATAAAAATCCCAAATAAAAACCCACTTTTTCCCTTATATAATACTTTAATATGGAAAAACAATTTTTTTTAACATTAAACATTACACATATTTGGTATCACCGCGTCCATAACGACTCCAACTATAAAACATTTACGTTATTTAACCCAAACGGTGAACGCCGTAAAAAATAAAATAAAAAACAATGTCAGAATTTCTGTTTTCTGTTCATCCTGCCTTCAATATAGGTGATCAAAAAGTCGCGTGTACTCCAAAATGGTACCAATAAAAATTAGCAGTCGTCCCGCAAAAATTAAGCCCTAATACAGCTGCATCGGCGTAAAAATAAAACAATTATGGCTCTTAAAATATGGCGACACAAATACAAATATTTTTTTTTTTTAAAGTGTTTTTACCGTGTAAAAGTAGTAAAACATAAAAAATCTATATAAATTTGGTATCGCCACAATCGTAATGACCCACTGAATAAAGTTATTATGTTATTTATACCACACAGTAAACGGTGTAAATCTAAGACACAAAAAAGAGTGGCAAAATGTATGGGTTTTTTCCATTACCCCCCAAAAAAGTTAATAAAAGTTAATCAATACATTATATGTACCCCAAAACGGTGCTATTAAAGAATAAAACTTGTCCCGCAAAAAAACAACACCTTATACAGTTATGTAAACGCAAAAATAAAGTTATAGCTCTTGGAATGCGACGATGAAAAAACACAAAAAATAGCTTGGTCATTTTTTTTTTTTTAGTTAAACAGTTAGTGTATAAGTTTAAACATTGTCCTAATTTTTTTAATTTTTCACGAATCAGGAAATATTATAAATTAGATTCTAATTTAAAACATTTCCCAGTGCTGGTCACTAGATGGAGCAATTCCCAAAATTGCAGCATTGCATGTGGTAAAGCAACCACATTGCTTTATGCTGCAAAATTTGAGAAAACTCACTCTCTCTAGTGAGCTCACAGAATCCCCCCTCCTTTATCCTGGCTAGTGCCAGGAGAAAGGAGGGGATTGAACGGTCAAACCTCCTAAATTGTGTGTCGCCATTTTTTGAGCTAACACACAGTGTAGTAGGTTAACATACAGTAGTAAACACACAGTAAAACACGTACATACGCAGACCTAACTTACCTGCTCCTGCCGCCGCCGGTCCGTCCGCTCCGTCTGCTACCTCCGCTCCAAGTGCACAAGTCCGGAAGCCGCGACCGGAAGTAGTAATCTTACTGTCCGGCCGCGGCTACCGGTCCACAAGAAAATGGCGCCGGATGTCGCTCGGCCGAAGACCTTCAATTTGGACTGTGTGGGAGACGGCGTACAGCATAGTGGATGGAACGGGCCCCGTTCGCATTCACTATGGGGCTGTATGTGCCGTATTCCATGTCTGTATGTGTCGTTAATTGACACATACAGAGATGGAAAAAAAAATGGCAGCCCCCATGGACAAGAAAAAGTGAAAAAATAAAAAAAAGTAAAACACAAACACACAAATAAATAAAAAAAATGTTAATAAAACACTAAAAGCAAATTGATATAAAAAAAAAATATTCCGCGACACTCGTCCTTTAAGGTTTAAAATAGGCTGGTCATTAAGGGGTTAAGAATTCTCAAATACTATATTCTAGACAATCAACCACTTTAAGTAGAGATTTCCAGTGCCCTTCTTCAATAGTAATGTTATGACTTTCCACCTAGATTTGGTTTCTCACATTAAACTTGGTACCGTACATGTTAATTTTCTGACAGAAACGTTTTCTTTAACCACAACCTTTAATTGTGGTTGATAGCTTGATCATTTTTCATGATGACGAGTACACAGAGGGAAATGCTAAAGCACTTTTCTACTGTCAGCATGAACATTGTCTATTAGTGTAATATAATTTATTAGGAATTAGATTGTAACAAGCAAAGTTTTTTTTTTATTAGTCATAAATTAGTTTAGTAACATGACTATGTGCGTTTATAGTGAGTAGTGCATATTCATCTACTGTTTTATTCTTTGACTTATTGCTCATACACATGGTAAAGTGTGTATGGACCTCATAAGACATTCATATGGGCCTGTAGTTCTCCATGTACTGCTGTATGGTGCCACTGTGAGGCACTATATTCTCCAAATACCTTCGGAGAATATAGTGACTCCATTTTTGTGGTACAGTATTGGCTTATAGCAGGCTATAGCCAACATATTATAGATCCGTACAACATGAATCCATAATACGGCAGTGTGCATGAGCCCTTAAATAGTATCTGCACTTTCTGCAAACTTTTTATATGTTATAATTTGCATCGCTGGGGTTCTGGGTGCTGAGACCCCCGCCGTCGCTGAAATAAAGGTGCAGAAGCGCTGCATCTTCGGCTGTGATCGGCGCTCCCTGTCAGGCTATAGACGGCTTACATAGACATTCTATGTGAGCCATCTTTAGCCTTAGGCTATGTTCACATGCAAAATCAAAAACGGCTGAAAATTACAGAGCTGTTTTCAAGGGAAAACAGCGTCTGATTTTCAGCCATTATTTGGAATGAGGTTGTCATCGTGAGATAATCCATGTAAAATGAAAGCTTATCAGAAATTATACCCCTAGCAGCTGGGGTCAAAAATGACAATTCAGCTCATTTTATTATAAGCCACGTTGTATAACGAATTGTTTTGTGGTTTTGATGCCTGAATATGTCAATGATGATGGAACTTAACATCCAATTTTTTTTGTCGTTTCAGATTGCTAAGTAATTGGAAGTTTGCCACATTTAGCCATAATCATGTTGGGAACAATGAAAGTATCTATCTTCCCTCCTGGATTTTATCTTCTTGTTTTTGTGCCTCTGTTGTGCCATGTGGGAACTATATATTGTGAAACCACCGCTACTCCTGAAAATGTAAGTGGAGATGATCCTTGCACTGGTACATATTATTGTAAAGAAGGTGTCATTTTACCTATTTGGGAGCCACAGAACCCTTCATATGGTGATAAAGTTGCAAGAGCTACAGTATATTTTGTGGCCATGGTCTACATGTTCCTAGGTGTATCAATCATAGCTGATCGCTTCATGTCCTCCATTGAAGTAATTACATCTCAAGAAAAAGAGATAACCATCAAGAAACCAAATGGTGAAACGACAAAGACAACAGTGCGGATTTGGAATGAGACTGTGTCCAACTTGACCCTTATGGCTCTTGGTTCGTCTGCTCCTGAAATTCTTCTTTCTGTTATTGAAGTATGTGGCCATAACTTTCAAGCTGGGGACCTCGGTCCTAGTACCATTGTAGGCAGTGCTGCATTCAATATGTTCATAATTATTGCTCTTTGCGTCTATGTGGTACCTGATGGAGAAACCAGGAGGATTAAACATCTTAGAGTTTTCTTTGTCACCGCAGCCTGGAGCATATTTGCCTATACTTGGCTGTATATGATCTTGTCAGTTTTTTCTCCTGGTATTGTTGAAGTCTGGGAAAGTTTACTCACTTTTTTCTTCTTTCCTATTTGTGTAATGTTTGCTTGGGTCGCAGACAGGAGGTTGTTGTTTTACAAATATGTCTATAAGAGGTATCGGGCTGGAAAGCAGAGGGGAATGATCATTGAAACAGAAGGAGATAGACCATCATCCAAAGCTGATATTGAGATGGACGGTAAGGCTCTTAACTCCCACGCAGAAAACTTCCTTGATGGCGCTTTAGTTCTTGAAGCTGATGACAAGGACCAAGATGATGAGGAGGCAAGAAGAGATATGGCTAGGATTTTGAAGGAACTGAAACAAAAACACCCTGAGAAAGAAATGGAACAGTTGATTGAGCTGGCAAACTATCAAGTTTTAAGCCAGCAGCAAAAAAGCAGAGCATTTTATCGCATCCAAGCTACGCGTCTAATGACTGGCGCTGGCAATATTTTAAAAAGACATGCAGCAGATCAAGCAAGAAAAGCTGTCAGTATGCATGAGGTTAATAATGAAATAATAGAAAATGATCCGGTCAGCAAGATTTACTTTGAGCAAACAACTTACCAGTGCCTAGAGAACTGTGGAACAGTGGCACTAACAATTGTTCGTCGGGGTGGTGATTTAACCAACACAGTCTTTGTAGAGTTCAGAACAGAAGATGGCACAGCAAATGCTGGATCAGATTATGAATTTACTGAAGGGACAGTAGTTTTCAAGCCTGGTGAGACACAAAAAGAGATTAGAGTTGGAATTATTGATGATGACATATTTGAAGAAGATGAAAACTTTCTGGTCCATCTTAGCAATATTCGAGTCAACTCTGAAACCATAGATGTGAATTTTGAGTCAAATCATGTGACATCACTTGCATGTCTTGGATCACCCTCAACAGCCACAGTTACCATCTTTGATGATGATCATGCCGGTATCTTTACCTTTGAGGAATCAATTAACCACATAAGTGAAAGTGTTGGCATCATGGAAGTGAAGGTGCTGAGAACCTCTGGCGCTCGAGGAACTGTTATTGTACCCTATAAAACAGTTGAGGGCACAGCAAGAGGTGGAGGTGAAGACTTTGAAGATACATGTGGGCAACTGGAGTTCCAAAATGATGAGATTGTGTAAGTACCAAAATATATCCTTACAGTAAAGTTCTCCTTTACGATGGCTTTGTAGCAAAATATTAAAGTAGTACTACACTAAAATTATTTCAATTTCCATGTTGTCAAATATAGTGAATGCACCTTTTAGAAAATAATATCCTTTCAAAAACAGATTTGTCATATGGAACCAACAGGGTAAAACTGCCAATGCACACGAGATAGTAATCTCTCCCAACTTCCCTATAAACATACACACACGTAGATCAGCCATATGTTCATGTTTATTTCAATCTATCGTGGGCAGCGGCTTATCTTCAAGGGTAATGAAGGAAGACTGTTGAAATCCAAACTACGGATTCTTTTTTGCCCTGCTGACAGACGTCTGGGGTTGTTGGCTTGCCCACATACACCTTAGATTGTTGACTAATTGCTCTGAAATAGGGGGTTTGGGCTGACATTGAAATGTCTATGGCCATCTCATTGCTGTGTTCCTAAGGAATGGTGTATTGATGTGCACAAATCAATTGCTGGCTCCTAATATTAAATTCTGTTTTGTGTTTAGCTTTGAACCAGACAAAAAGCAGTTTTAGTTTTTTTTTTTCCTAGAAACAACATTCTAGTGTGAAGCAACAATTTCGGAATCGGATGGGTGTGGTTATCATTGAATCTCTTGGATGTCAAGAAATCTAGTTATGATGATCCATTTTAGATTGTTGTGATTTTAAGTAGTATACAGCTTTTGGTGGCCGTCTAGATACTGTAAAGATTTCAACTAATATTTAACTTTATTAACCCGAGCACAGTGAAGGTAAATTAAAGGGGTCAGTGAAGGTAAATTAAAGGGGTCAGTGAAGGTAAATTAAAGGGGTTAGTGAAGGTAAATTAAAGGGGTTAGTGAAGGTAAATTAAAGGGGTTGACACACAAGGACAACCCTGTCCATATGTCCTATTAGGGCAAATGGAAGTCTTAGGGGGTGGTTCAGAGCAGGGGTCTAAGACTTCCATATGCCCTAGTAGGGCTCTATGAGTCAGAATAGAGAGCCACTCTGGTAGTCCCGGCTCGTCCACGCTTTACATAGTCAGCCATTCATTTGATCAGCTAATTGCCAACCTTATTTTTATAAAAGGGGTTGTCTTCATTAAACAAAACCTTTAAAGGTTTACTTAACTCCTTCCCTCCGCAGCCATTTTTCGGATTTTCACTTTTGTTTTTTCCTCCCCACCTCCCAATAGCCATAACTCTTTTATTTTTCCATAAATATTGCTGTATGAGGGCTTGTTTTTTGCAGGACGAGTTGTAGATTTTCACAGCACCATTTTTTTTTATCGTATAATGTAGTGGGAAACGAGAAAAAAAATATATGTGGGGTGGAATAGGAAATAAACAGCGATTCCTCAATCTTTTGGGTGGTTTTGTTTTTACGGCGTTCACCATATGGTAAAAATGGCATGTTAACATTATTCTGTGGGTCAATACGATTACAGCGATACCAAATTTATATAGTTTTCTATATGTTTTACTACTTTTACAAGGAAAAAACTGATTGTTAAAAATAAAATTAGAGTTTTGTCGCCACATTCTGAGAGCCATAACGTTTTTATTTTTCTGACGATTTAGCCGTGTGAGGGCTTATTTTTCGCGGGGCAAGCTGCAGTTTATATTGGTACCATTTTGGGGTACGTGAGACTTTTTGTTCACTTTTTATTACATTTTTTTTGTGGGAGAAGAAGGGACCAAAAAACAGCAATTCTGATGTTTTGAATTTTTTATTTTTTACGGTGTTCACCGTAAATAATGATATTTTGTAATAGTTCAGACTTTTATGGACGCGTCGATACCAGTTATGTTAGCTTTTTATTTTTTTTACATTGTGCTTGAGGGAAAATGGGAAAAGGTTTTTTTTTTGAGCGTTTCATTTTGTAATTTTTTTTTTATTTGTATAATTTTTTTCCTTCTATTTTTTACTTTTTTTACTTGTCCCCCTAGGGGACTTTAACCAGCGATCGTTAGATCGCTTGCACGATATACTGCAATACTAATGTATTGTAGTATATCGTGATTCTGACAGTCTCCTATGAAGCCCTGCCGGAGGCAGGGCTTCATAGGAGTACAAAGATGGCAGACCTGGGGGACTTCGTCAAGCCCCAGGCAGCCGTGCCAACCAACGGCTCCCCCCGATCTCGCCGCGGGGGGCCGTTAGGACGTTACAGAGGGTCGCCCCTCCCCCTGTTTTTAGTAATTTAAATGCCGCAATCGCAATTGAAAGCAGCATTTAACGGGCTAAACAAGTGGGATCGTGCTCGAACAAGATCCCGCTCGTTACCTGGAAGTGTTGGCTGTAACACACAGCCGACACACTCGCTCTATGGAGCGGTCTCAGCCCGTGAGCCCGCTCCATATTCCCCCACTCGGCTTGCACCGTATATATACGGCGGATGTCGGGAAGGGGTTGATGTCAATGTTACTATAGAATATTTACATTATTATATCATTTACATACCTTGAATAAACATTCTGCATGAAGCGCACAATTGGGAATCTTTTTGTAAAGTAATACCATCATTATTTGTCAATGTCACAGTCAACTATGATTTGCAACACATGGTAATGTGAATCTCTGTTAATATTTACCAAGCAGGCATGGAAGATAAGAACGAGCTCCACAGTCATCATAACACTTACATAGCTCATATGTCCAATTGTTGTCCTTGCATATTATTCAGTCTGTGATTGTTTAGTACTTGAGCAAGACCTTTTTCTAGTAAGTGAAGCAAAGTGCTGCAGCTTGTACGCATTTGTATTCCTTACACTCTGTATACCGGTTGTCATTAATAAGGACCGTCAGGTATTTGTGCAGTATGCTATTATATGTTATAGCAGATCTTGTTTTGCTGGAACATTCATTCCCTATGCAGTGTACTCAGAAGTAGCTGTATAGTACTACACTAAGCCGCAGCAGTGGCGTTCTCCGCTCTACCTTGTTAGTGCACTGCCACGTTGTTGCTTAGAGCTGGAGTTAGAAATATAATTATTTATTAAAAGCCATTCTATACGCAATGGAAAAGAGCATGTTATATCCACAATGTAGACAGCGCAGTTAACACTTGGCTTGGTATGTTTGGTATATCCTAAAGGTTTTCATTCCAAAGTGGTTTGAATTTCTGTTATGAAATGCACTTACGCTTTAGTCCTTAAAGTAGACCTGATATCTGCAAACGTACCTATTCAGTGAGGATCAGTTAGTCTTAGATGTCAGTGGTGTGAATAGATTGCCTGGTGTATCCTCATTAGTGGTTATTGCATTGAAATAATATGTAAAACCAATTATATTACATACTGTATATTATTTAAATGTGACTATTGTTATTGGTTAATAGGTCATAGTAAACAGGTTATCGGTTCGGCTCATTAAATTGCTATTCCGGTTTCAGCAAATTAAGGTAATTCTTTGTATGATAAAATGTTACACATTTTCCTCATCAATTCCACAAGGTTTTCAAGATCTCTTTTTCCACACATTCACTAGAAACCTTCATTGTTTTTTATTTCCAGTAGATAAAATTCTGTCCTTGTCATGTGATGATTCCACAAGTGAAATACTTGTTACAAGACAGGGCTCTGATAACTGTATCTCTAATGTGCCGTGCACCTGTTTCTATCATATGACCAGATTTTGTTTCCATTGGAAGCAAACAATGACGGCTCCTATCAAATTGCTGCCAGCAGAGAACTTGAAAGTCGTGAGGAATTGATACAGAAAGTATATTGGAAAATTATATCATTTTTAATATTCAAAGAATTACCTTTATTTGCTAAAACTGGAATATCCCTTTAAAAGGATTCTTCTCCTTAGGACACGTCCTTAGTCACCTAACTGAGGTTGATTCTGGAATTTTCTAAAAAAAAAAAAATGTACGGTTTGCTAAATGAGTTTTAGTTTTTTTTGCGATTTACAATATATTTGAGATTTGACAGAAAATTACCCTTACCTTTGCTTGAATTCGGTTAAGTACTCCAATTTTTCACAAATACCAATTCAATACTATATCAAGACATGTTAGCAAAACAATTGACAGGCTACAATTCACATCACAACCACTGGGTAAACACATATAGTATAGACAACTCGTGACAGAGTATCCTGAAATCATGTTTTTTCAAAGCTGGTCAACTCGCGCCACACATTTTAGGATATGTTGAACTTGAGAAAGGGTAAGGTAGGACACATCTGTATACTGAAATTGTCCAGTGGAATTGAGTACAACTTGGTCAAACTAAGCTAGGTTGAAACCACATTAAGACTTTGGTGCTGGTTTACCTCTGAAAATTCTGCTGACTTATACATCCAATGTGCCTATAGACTATCATTAGCCAAGTGCATGCCAAAAGTGTTCTTTTGGCATGTTTGGCCATTATATTCCGGTATACCTTTGCCTCATTTGTACTGAAAAGTGTGGTCGACTACAATTTTTAATACACCTGTATGCAAAAAAAAAAAAAAAAAAAAAAGCATATTGTATACCACTCGGAATCTGGTTTATTTTTATTTTTGCAACTTTAAAGGTATTTAGTTGCATATGTTTCAAATGGTCCTACCGGGCATGGAGCCCAAACGTGGTGTGAACCTAGCCTAACTAATCGATGAATATATGATTGCCTCTTGGCAGCAGACCCGATTTAATTTGAGATTGTAGCTAGTAGTTAGCTGTACTTCAGAGCTCACATGAGCTAGGGGGCACATAGGTCTCATGTATATAGTAATCAGGTATAAGTGTTGTGATGCCCAGACTGCTGGAGGAGTGAACTTAAATAAACCATGCATTCTTACCAACATATTCCCATCTTTCTTTCCTATGTGGCATACAGCCCCCTGAAATACTATTTGAAGACTGCTTAGTGGGCACTTAGTGTCTGTTACTTTACTTATGGGATGACGCATTTTCTATTCGGCATGTCCGGGCCACAGAATGCAAAGAAATTAACAAAACAATAATTACACACTTGGAAAAGTGTTGTCCATTTTCCATCAGCTGATTTTTCTTTCATTTACAGGTAATAAAAAAAACTAATATAGAAAACCAGAGTAGATTCATTTCTTTTTCATTACCGCCTGCTGTGGTTTCTATATGGTCTTTGACATATGCTAAAATCTTTGAAATTCCAGATATTTATTGCACACATTAGAACGTTGAAGAAGCATTACCATCATAGAGTTCAGCAAGCATAATACCCCGTGCAGGGTCTGGCACAAAGAATTTGGACAATAGATACAGGGAATAGTAAGGTAACGACATAGGCAGTTGAGAGGAGCTCGTGTTTTCTGCATATACCTTTCGTTTATTGATTTATATGTGGCTTTCTGCAAGTTTTATTTATTACACGACTTCTTTGTTTATAAGTTCCATAAGTGATTTTTTTTAGGCATGAAATGACATCAGACAGAGATGTTTATTATTGTTGTTCTAGGTTATGACACATTGATCCCCTCTAGGCACATCTGTATCCATTGCAGAGATCACAGCTGACCCCAGCAAAATGGAAGTAAACAACTCAGCCATATTATATTCATCTGTGGCTAAAACTTACGGAAGGAGGCCAGAAAGAAAATGTAATTTATTTTGGTAAAACTTGTAGCGCAGCATGTACAACATACATGAAGTTGTTTCTAGATAGAACAAGCGGCTTTCATAAGAGAGAATACTGTAGAGGCAGCTAAAAGAGACCAGCTTTGCTACATACGGACCATAGTTTTGCATCAGGTACCTGATATATTATTATTATTATTGGCTGGTGACCGTATTCTAGGATTTGCTCATTTTATGACAGGTTTTGATAACTGGCTGTACCTTCAGTTTCCTTCAGCTTTCTGGAGCAGCAGAACAAGACAAGATACAGATACTTTCATGACTCAGTAGACATGAACACAGAGAATATGGAAATGACAGCAAGTTGGTTAGTGTAACCTCCTGTACAAAATGCTTTGTCAATTGAATTTTCCTGTCTGACTTGATCATCGGATGCAAACACTGTAGTTTGCTGCTGCGTGCCTTTCATCATGTTTCTTGTCTGATTTCTTGTACACCGTATTGTTTGCCGTGTGTTACTTTTGTTTGGTCTAGGCACGTGTTTCAGCTCCAGTTTTTTTTAAGTGGTTTTGCACCACAAGTGATTTTTGCCGCGTTTTTAAGGCGTTTTTTCTTACCTATTTCTTCAACAGATGGAAAAACCACGAGCGTTTTTTTTGCTGAAAACGCGCCAAAAAACTCGTTTATTTCCGTCTCCCATTGATTTGAATGGGGTTTTTGAGGCGGAAAATGCCTCAAGATAGGGCATGTCGCTTCTTTTTTCTCGCGATCGTTGTTTTTTTGCTCTCGGAAAAAAAAGCCTCCACCTCCCATTGAAATCAATGGGAGTCAATGGCGGCCGTTTTTTTGTCATGGTTTCTGCGGCAAAAACCACTGCAAAAATCTCTGTGTGAACAGGGCCTAAGTGCTTAGAGAGAGAAAAGGCTGAATGTGGTGACCCACTGCCTTAGAGGGTACAGTGGAGAGGTGCCAATATACAGTATATGAGTTCTACTAATGTGGCTTAGCTTATTATAATTACCAGATAATAAATCACACAGTCAGGGGCTGTTGTCTTGATCGGTAGGCCTTTGACAGTGCTGCTTGGTGCATGATTTCCTCACCAGTATAGTGTACAAGCTCTTCTTGGAAGGTTTCAATAATCTTTGTTGTTGAGTACTCTTAAAACTATTTTTGACCTACAACCTTTACATCTAGACATGCTCCCTTGGCAAAAGGCAAAGTGAGTGATATCTTAACATTTGATACTATCATAAGCCCTGAACCTGTGTCAGTTGGACATGATCCATAAATATGTAGCAATCTAACTTGACTTTTTAAGCCTTAAATATACAGTGGCAAAAAACTTTGACTTTTTCAATGGTTTTCAGTAACTTAAATAGACACTAACTTTTTAAACAACTTATGCTAATCTAATTGTATCCCTGATATATATCAACTTTTTAATTTACTTACTGTTAAAATATAGTTGTTTTATCCATTTCAAAATCTATGTGATGTTACAGCCACTAGGTGTCTCCCTTCCTGTAATTTGCTGTCCACCCCTGTTGTCAAGGAAAATCCATTTCTAGTTACAGAGCAGAGACAAACTGCAGGAAGTGTGTGGGGTGGGTGTCTCTTCACAGCCTATCCATACAAGTCTATGGAGAGAGGAGGGGAACAGAAGGAGGGGCAGAGAAAGAATGAGACACAGACCCGCTGCCCCTAAAAGTCTATGGAGAGGGAAAGGGGAACAGGAGTAGAGAGCAGAGAGAGACACACACAGACACTGCCCATAGAAGTCCATATAGAGTGGAGGCGGAGAAGGAGGAGAGACCAGAGAGAGAGAGAAAGACTCAGACACTGGCATAGAAGTCCATGCATAGTAGGGGGGAGCAGAGACATTCTGCCCATAGAAGTCTATGGGGAGGGGAGGGGGCACAGGAGCAGATTGAATCAGACACAGACACGCTGCCCATAGAAGTATATGGCGAGGGAGGGGAAGCTAGAGGAGGGAGCTGGGAGAGAGAGACACAGACACGCTGCCCATAGAAGTCTATGGAGGGGAGGAGCAGGGGGAGAGAGCAGAGTGAGATTAAAGACACAAGCTTCCAGTAAGTATTATTCTCAGTTACTCCCAGTAATTGATTCTCAGATACACATTTCCTTATTGCTGTATAATCTTCATCATGCTGCTGCAGTTTCTATATATGTGATAGATCGAGATATAAGAGCAGGATGTTCTCTTCTCTCTGTGCAGTGTGTAGAAGATATGATAGCAGTTAGGCTCCGCTCACTAGCTCAGAAAAAAATTGAGATATAACAGAGATAGCCTGCATAGGGAAAAACTGCTAAAAATGCCATATACAAGTCATACAATGTACACACATATGACACCTTACTCTAAAATGTCACCTGAAAAGTTAGGTACACTTTACGTGATAAGGAGTCAGGATAAGGATTGTTACATCTGTAGCCACACATGTCGTGGTATTGGACTGATGTTCAGTGTCCTCTATGTAAGTGTTCTAATGAAATTTCTGACTTATGAAATGGGAGAAATACTGTAGGCTTTAATGTTTTAGTGGCTAAGTTCATAGACATCAATATAAAACAAACTAAAAAGTTAGGCTACAGTAGAAAAATTCTAGGCACATGGCTAGCTAACTCCTTGAATGAATCCAAGAACCATCTTTATGTTTAATAGTTTCTTAATAGACCCCTGGAGGTTTATTCTAAGCTACAGCTTTTATACAGTGAAATAGCTTAGTTGCTTTGTCTAGTCGAAAAGTGACAATATTGGGAGGCAAATGTATCTTGCCAGTGATATTCGGAATTTATCCATTTATAGTGTTATTCGTTTAGAACTGATTTTATGTTTTTGCTTCTCTGTGTACAATATGAGGTGACATTGTGTAAATTTTGATCAATGTGGCCTACTTAGCATGCCTGTGAGGCAATGTAAATGAGCATGCTCCGAAGACATTACACTGGAAGGGGAAAAAAAAGCATCTTATGGTGCGAGGCACGATTTAAAACTCACGCAGCTCAACTGGAGCATGGCCATTGAAAAGAACATGAAAGCAAATGTGCACTTAGAAACGCAGGACATTTTGCTCCAAAAAATCATTCATGTCATTTTCTTCTTCATGATTTTCCCGGCACGCGTATTATTGTTATATTTTTACCAAGCTTTCATCTTTCTGATTGTTTTGTGGGATATGATACTATTGATACAGAGATTCATATATTCTAGTGTAGAGATGTTTTTTTTCAGACGTTGTCTCTATGAATAAATATAGATAATGTTAGGATAAAAGGATGACTATCGGAACTGGCTTACGCTGGTCTTGACCTTGAGAATTCCGGTTTTGTTATTTTGATTTGTGCTTTAATTATTTCCATTTAATCAATATGCACCTTTCCTGCCTCAGGATAAGATTTTTCTATATAAATAAATAATGTACCCGTATTTTCTGCGGGGAATTGTGCACGAGTCGTCCTCATGGCATGCTTTTGAATGCATGCTGTGCTTCATTATCTTGTGAAAATGTGCTGCATTCCCCTGAAACAGTCCCAGAGCATTGAAGTGTATAGATATATAGGTCAGCACCGTATCATTCGGCCGTCATATAATTTAGCACTTAGAGAAGAAGACGTACCTCTGCTAGGAACTGTTCATGGAATAAAAATACATTTTTCTATTTATGATAAACTGCTCTACTTAAATCATATAATCCATATTTAAAAAAAATAACAAATCACATCGGCTCTAAATTAAATTGTAAAAATTCACTTTGTTCTACAATAGAGTTTAAATGATCTACTCAGAAAAGGTTAAATCTTCTTTGACCCTCTAGGCCAAAACTATATGTTTTAAGATTAACATTTTATTACTCTTTTCAGCTTTGGAATTGCATGTGCCAGTCTCCGGCAAGCTGCTTAAGGAGCTATTAAGGGCTCATTTATCCAAGGGGCTTTTTTATTTCACCTTCATTTAATATCTGTCCTTTCCTGTTCTGTGTGCGGGGTTTTATGGAGTTAAAATTGAGAAAAACAAGAATGGATTATTTTTCCTATACCAACAGTTTAACAAGAAGCGCATGCATATATTGTCATGGCGTGATATTTCAGGACCTGAAAGAGTATAGAGCAGAGGATTCTCCAGCATGTTGATATTACCCAGTACTGGGCACACTCTATATTAAGAGGAAACAAATGAAACAGTAACTACAGTTCTTCATTGTATTTATTCATTATGGTACTTCGGACTCCCTAATCGATGCACTGAGAAAGCTCGGCATCTCCCGTGTGAATTTGGTCGGCTGACTGGTATTCAGAAGAGATGCCATGCTGGACCTGCACGTTCTTGTGTAGATTATAAGTGAGCTTTCGGTGCCACCAACATGTTCACTCCTAATTCCCCAATACATGGCGGTGGCACTTCATATATGATATATATGAAGGCGGTGGCACTTCATATATATCAAGGGCACCAACACTATATCTGGCACGAGCAAGGCAAACAACACTGCAAAATCTAACTGTCATGCTTGATAATAAGTTACCAGTGTAGGTAAATTAACCCCAATGACTGCCTGCTGAAATCTGTCTCTAAAGTGAAGGTCCTTATTGACCCATGAACCTTGAAAAGTGCATATTTTGTATATTGTACATAGTGCATAATGTCTTTTTAGAAAATGATTGGTCTACATGTTAACCCATATTTCTTCTAGTGGCATGATATTGCTTCCAGATGTCCCACCTGCATTGTTGCATGACATCCCAGTCTGCCATGTCATCTATAAGCTAAAAATTTTTTTGTGGTCTTGCTCTTTATTAACACTTTTTAAAGTCAATCAGGTCTTCATGAGGTCAAATTTGTGGGAGTCTAGGAGTTGGGATTCCACACTGGACCTGAAAGAATTGGGGAAGGCACGCACAGCTAGGTCTCCTCTGAAATCAATAGGACTTACAGAAATCTTCATGTGAGTGTAAAGGGTTCCAGCTCATGAACCTCCATTGATGGAACCTGTCCATTTGCTAACTATGTTAAAAAAATAAAAGAAATGAAGTACGTGTGCTGTTAACAGGACTTAAAGGGGTTGTCCAGTTTCATCAAATTAATGTTATTCTTTGTATAATAAAAATTTATGCAATTCTCCCATATACTTTCTGTATTCATTCCTCACGGTTTTCAAAATCTCTGCTTGTTGTTATTCAGTATTGTTTCTTCTAGTAGAAAAAATGCTGTCCATGGTCATGTGATGGACACACAGGTGTACGGCTCGTTAGAAGACACAGCTCTGATACACATACGGTAACTAACGAGCCAGGCACCTGTGTGTCCATCACCTGACCATGGACAGAATTTTATCCACTGTAAGAAACAATGAATATTCCTACTTAATAACAACAAGCAGAGATCTTAAAAACCGTGAGGAATTAATACAGGAAGTTGAAAATTGCATACATTTTTATTATACAAAAAAACATGAATTTGCTTATACTGGACGACCCCTTTATGCGTTCACATTTCTTTGGAATTATCATCATATTGATGTTTCAGGAGTGAAATAGTGATGTTGTACCAGACAATACATTTTGTATTAAAAGCATGAGGCTCACAAAATATGACTTTTCAATAGTTCTGCACCCGTCAGGTATAATGTACACATAGGGACATATAAAGGACTATAAGAACAGTAAGCTCAGAGCACACGAGGTCTTGGCTGGCTTAACCTGTAACTTACAGTTCATGATGATAAAAATCAATACGCATTCCCAGTAGGGCACAGACTGTCTGTGAGTTTCGCCCAGCTTCAAATAATGGCCAGTGCCAAGTCGTAATGGCCTGTTTCATGAAAGCATCTTGCTAATACGATTCCTTTCCCTATAATTCTGTGTTTGTGTAGACCTGTTTACAGCCCAGGCTTGTCCTAACCTGATTTAAAAGCAAATAACTGGATAAATACAGAAAGGATATTGAGAGATTCACCTCTAGTGCTGCAGCAGCAGTTCTCTTTCTGGGACTGTTAACAGATGGACTGCGAGTGGTCCCCATTGTTACATTATAAACTATAGTTGTCTTATTCGTGAGTGCGCATAATGTTATTTCAGGCAGTGATGATATTGCAGATCCAACAATATAATGTTTACTAGTACTGGATTAAAGTTCACTGCATGGTCACAGAAGAAATCCCTTCCAGCCTGATACACCGCAGTGGACGTACATGACTAGTAGAGCCGGAGCAGTTCTCTTCATACAACGCTACTTCCAATACACACGTTACAGTGGGATATCTGCTGTTTTATGCCTGCAGATCAGACACGCTCATGTCTCTGTGGTCTGTGCAGCAGTGCGTGTGTTTGTGTGTATTTGATGTTGATCTCTGGTGTTATGAAGAAAAAGTTCGTACATTCATTTGCTTTTCTACTGATCCAGTTTTGCCCTTATTCTGCGGATTTTGCAATTTCAAATAAGCAATATATGTGTAAAATGAAATAAAATCAGGTAAATTGTGCCACCTTAGGCTTAAGTACTTGTTTCTCTGGCATTACATTAAAAGCGAACATACCCTGAGGCTTCTTTTGAGGCTTTTTTTAGGCGTTTTTCATAGTGTTCAATGGAAAATCAGCTCCAAAAAACGCCTCAAGAAGGGACATGCACTTCTTTTTACGGAGCGTCTTTTTACGCTCCGTTTTTCATAACAGCGGCGTAAAAAGACTCCCCATATGAACTAAATGCTGTTTTTCCCATTGATTTCAATGGGCAGATGTTTGTAGGCGTTCAGCGAGTGAACATACCCTTACATCTACAGTCTGTTCAACTTTCCAATTAAATAATAATTATACCGGCGAATTTCAATTAATTTATTGAGAAATATTCCACCTTTTTAACATACACAGAAGCTGAAAAGATTGGAGAAGACTTGCATACTGTGTGTATTATTGTTTCTTTTTTTAATAGACTGAGGCTGAGTTGACACGACTGTCAGACACTCTGTTGGGAGCCTCCGTTGGCAGTTCTGTCAAATTTGATGGGAAGAATAGCGCAACATGCAGCGCTGATCTACCCGTCAAAACAACAGACACCACTGAAGGTCATATAGGTCTGCTCCCCTTGATCTAATTTTAGTTTTGACTTAAAATATGCATGCAAAATATGCAACAAATGTGCACTGTGTGAACAAGGCCTACGGGTGCAATCACACATGGCAGATTTTGTTGCAGAAATTTCTGTGACTGGAAATCACTTCAATTCATCTGAATGGAACTTGCAGAAATAATTTCTCCTGCTGCAGAAATAACCCTATTCAGATTGATTTTCAGTTATAGAAATTTCTACAACAAAATCTGTAGTGTGTGAATCCACCGTTAGGCCTTGTTCACACAGTGCAGAATTGCTGCAGATTTTGCATGTTTTTTTTAAGGCAAAACCAGGAACGGAAGAAATATATAAAGGAAGTTCTTAAAGTGTCCCCTATCCTATATTAAATTCTGGATTTGTCTTAGGGCAGATACAGACGGACGTTGCGTTTTTGCGCGCGCAAACAACGCAGCGTTTTGCGCGCGCAAAAACCATTTGACAGCTGCGTGTGTCATCCGTGTATGATGCGCGGCTGCATGATTTTCGCGCAGCCGCCATCATAGAGATGAGGCTAGTCGACGCCCGTCACTGTCCAAGGTGCTGAAAGAGCTAACTGATCGGCAGTAACTCTTTCAGCACCCTCGACAGTGAATGCCGAACACAATATACAGCAACCTGTTAAAAAAAAAGAAAAAGTTCGTACTTACCGAGAACTTCCCGGCCGTTGCCTTGGTGACGCGTCCTTGGTGACGCGCCTCTCTTGACATCGGGCCCCACCTCCCTGGATGACGCGGCAGTCCATGTGACCGCTGCAGCCTGTGCTTGGCCTGTGATTGGCTGGAGCTGTCACTTGGACTGAATTGTCATCCCGGGAGGTCAGACTGGAGGAAGAAGCCGGGAGTTATCGGTAAGTCAGAACTTCGTTTTTTTTTACAAGTTCATGTTTATTGGGATTGGTAGTCACTGTCCATGGTGCTGAAACAGTTTAACTCTTTCAGCACCCTGGACAGTGACTATCTCCGGACGTCTCGTACCGGAAATTTTTTTGCCGGGTTCAGCCAAAACGAGTTTGGCCGAACCCGGTGAAGTTCGGTTCGATTGTCCGCGTTCGCTCATCTCAAAGACACTCCATTTGGATGTTTGGAAACAGAAAAGCACGTGGTGCTTTTCTGGTTACATTCATCAGTTTGACAGCTGGTGCGCTGTTTCAGTCGGTTCGCACGGAAGTGCTTCCGTGCGACCTGCGTGGTTTTCACGCACCCATTGACTTCAATGGATGCGTGATGCGCGAAATACGCGGAGATATTGAACCTGTCGCGCTTTTTGCGCAGCTGACAAAGGCTGCGCAAAAAGCACGGACTGTCTGTACTGCCCTATAGACTTGTATTGGTCTGTGCGTGGCGCGTGAAAACCACGCGGCCCGCACGGACCGAATACACGCTCGTGTGAATCCCCCCTTAAAAGAATGCAAGCAAAATTTGCAGCAAATCTACATGGTGGACTAAGGCTGGATTCACACATTGTGCTTTTGATGCAGATTTTTGAGCCAAAGTCAGAAGTGGTTTAAAAAAAAAAAGAGAAATATAAATCAAAAACTTATACTTCCCCATGGACCCACTTCTGGCTGTGGCTCAAAAATCTGCATCAAAAACTGCAACAAAATCTACAACAAATACGTGATGTGTGACTCCAGCCTAAATCTCTAAGGCCAGGATCACACAGTTTTGGTGCAGATTTTGTTGCAGTTTTTTGAGTCAAAACCAGAAGTGGATCCAAAAGGAGGGAAAGGTATAAAGAAAAGACTGATGCATCTACTTTTTTTTGTGGCCACTCCTGTGTTTGGCTCAAAAAACAGAACCAAAACGTCACAAAAAAACTGCATTAATCGTTTATGTGTGATTCTGGTCTAAATAATTTATGTAAATTTAAAATTCTGCAGCAGACCCCCTATAGGTGCACAACATATGCCTATACCATACAAGCCTTTAGGGTATGTTCACACGGCGGGGGTCCGTAACGGCTGAAATTACGGGGATGTTTCAGCCTGAAAACATCCCCGTAATTTCAGCCGTACCGGCATGTGCAGGCGCTTGAACGCCGCGTCAATTACGGCCGTAATTAGCGCTGCTATTCATTGGAGTCAATGAATAGCGGCTCCAATTACGGCCAAAGAAGTGACAGGTCACTTCTTCTACGCGGGCGTCTATTTACGCGCCGTCATTTGACAGCGGCGCGTAAATATACGCCTCGTGTGAACAGACAAACGTCTGCCCATTGCTTTCAATGGGCAGATGTTTGTCAGCGCTATTGAGGCGCTATTTTCGGGCGTAATTCGGGGCAAAAACGCCCGATTTACGTCCGTAAATAGGCCGTGTGAACATACCCTTAAGGGTATGTGCACACGTAGTGACCAAAAACGTCTGAAAATCCAGAGCTGTTTTCAAGGGAAAACAGACCCTGCTTTTCAGACGTTTTTTGACCAACTCGCATTTTTCGCGGCGTTTTTCGCGCCGTTTTCGCGGCGTTTTTTACGTCCGTTTTTGGAGCTGTTTTCATTGGAGTCTATGAAAAAACAGCTCCAAAAACGTCCAAAGAAGTGCCCTGCACTTCTTTTGACGAGGCTGTATTTTTACGCGTTGTCGTTTGACAGCTGTCAAACGACGACGCGTAAATAACAGGTCGTCTGCACAGTACGTCGGCAAACCCATTCAAATGAATGGGCAGATGTTTGCCGACGTATTGTAGCCCTATTTTCAGACGTAAAACGAGGCATAATACGCCTCGTTTACGTCTGAAAATAGGTCGTGTGAACCCAGTCTAAGGCTAGGATCACACGCAGAGTTTTTATGCAGTTTTTGTGTCAGTTTTTGCACCAAACACACAAGTGACACAAAAAAAATGCATCAGTCTTTTCTTTATAACTTTTTTTCCTTTTGGATTTGGCTGAAAAAAAACTCAGTCAAAAACTGCATCAAAACTGTGTGTGTGATCCTGGCCTTAAGCTAAGCACCACCAGTAGTATTTAGGCCAGAGTTGTATGGAGATGTCTGTCTCTGCCGAATACCACGCTACAACAGGAATAGGATAGCAAACATCCGCTGCCTATGATGTGATCCACTATGTTGCAGCAGTAGCTGTGAACAATGCCTGGTACAATCAGACGTTGCTCAGTATTATTTGCTATATTCTTTATCAGGCCAGTCTTGATAAATTTCCCCCATTAAGTTAAGATGTTGTTGCAGCTACTTCAAGTTGCACAGACTAAGGCCTTATTCACACGAACGTGTGAAAAAAAGGCAGTTTTTCACGTCCGATTTGCATCCGTGCGGGACCCGATTTCACAGATCCCTCCTAGACTTGAGTCTATGGAGGGATCCGTGAAAACGGGCAAAAAATAGGACACGTTCCGTTAAAACAACGGCCTGCGTGAATAGCCCTATAGAAGTACATTGATTTTTAAGCAGCCGTGTAACAGCCATTAAACAGTATGGCCTCTAAATGGCCAATTTCGACGTTCGTGTGAATAAAGCCTTACAATGAGACCCTCATCCAGAATAAACTTGTTTTAGACCCTTGGGAACGAAGGGGAGAATTGACATTTTATGTCTATTGAGCAATACCTAGTTCTATTATGACATCTCAAAGACGAATAATTGTTTCACAAGTTTTATGCACTGAAATGTAGGTTTTCCCACACCATGCATACTAAGCACCCGACGTCGCTCTCTGTTCCGCTGTGTGACTCCATATTGATAAATAGCACACATACATTCTATAACAGTTATAAATATTCTGATTTATTTTATAGTTCTAGCTCTATAATAAAGAAGGATTTGGAGATTACAAGCATTATATATTTCTTCCACTATTTTTCCAGCTTTAAGGTAACATTATGCAAATAAGTAAATATAGTTGTTTTTTTTTTTACTTGACTTACAAGTGTTCCTTACGGCAGTCCTGAATTAAAAAATCGAATTTGAGCCCAGCAACAGTCTACTTTATTGTATTTACCCTGGAACGATACCATATGTTATTTGGCGCCTTTTGTGCCTGTAGATGTTTGTAGGATTTCACACTCCCAGTTGCACTTCTTAGTTCTCCTGTGGCTTCAATATATATTAATCAAACGTATTGAACGACAGGTCGTGAAATCATGAAATATTTGCACGATATGAGATCTTTCTGCAGCAAGAACACTACCTCTGGTATCATTACATGAGCCATGCATTATGGATGAACTGGTGCTTTATGTCACATATTAAGGAACACATCTGTTCACTTGCTCTGTCGCTGTATAAAGATTTAATAGGATTAACACATACGACCAGCAACCTATTCTAGTATCAACCATAGCTAGGATCCTTTATCCAGCTGGGTGAATATTGACATATGCATTAGTACATTGCACTATAAAGATTGCCCTTGCTGCGCTTACTAATGCGTGGAGCCATGATATTACCGCCATATGATGGAAGGCATTATTGGGATACAAATCGTGAGTGGAAATAATAAAAAATGTTAAAGATTATAATGCGGCCTCTATATAGTGTTTTATCATATAGACCCTCTAGGGTATGTAGAGTGTTTTTTAATTGAGTAGTACGGAGGGTTCGTACATGATCAGGTGCATATTGCAACCATAAATTATTATCTGCAGATTTAAAGCCAAGGCTGACATATTATCATCCTTCCATTGGAAAATTCCCAACTGAGAGGATTATAGAAATCACTGACCTCCTGATTAAAACCGTTTAGCCAAGGCATTACCTGTCATATAATACCAGGTCCATCTGCTACATTATTAGGAAATATGACAGTTACATCTTCTGCTTTATATATACTCAGCACTATATACTCATATGTGGCCTTCCTTCTGTCTCTGACTGATGTTATTTATGTATGTATGCTCTACATAGACTGTATGTTTCAAGGGCATTCCTTTACCCTTTGATCTGTTTCTTACACCATTTACTTTCAATCCACGTCTTTGTCCATCTCCACCATATGACAATAGAAGCGCTGGGACAGAATGCGTGATAAAATAGGCCAGTAGCAATTCCACTTATTCAGGACAATACCTGGGAAGAGATGAGCATTGTGCTGTGCGTGAAAGCATTCTATCAACCCAGCCATAAAGAAAAGAATGGACATTCGACCAGATACGGAGCATCTATCTCTCCAGCCGTATAGTCCCTAAAGACTCTAATGGAGAAAGCACGGCATCCTTAAAAGTAACCTTCATTTGTCAGGATTATGAATCTTCAAGAAAGAAACCGCATTATATTCCATTTCCTTTCAGAAGTATTGGTCATTAAACAGTTGAGAAATGGTGGAGTAACTAGAGTTACGCCTGCTTCATAAATGTGTCACGGCTTCCCAGGTTTAGATACTATTGATGAGATCAATCATTTTTACTGTAATAGGAATTTCCAATAATCCAGTACCCTAGCATGCCAAATTATTGGACTTTTATTACCAGCTGTGTACACTTACATATGCACATAAATGAAATAGGAGTATGCAAAGAATAAGATGGAAACATAATGCAAAGGGAAAACGCTAGGTATTAAACCAAATCCATGATTGGTGGCAGGCCTAATTTATACTGCGGATCACTATATGGCAGCTATGGGGTATTTAGGCCAGTCTTGTCTGTATAAAAGATTGGTGACCTAAGTCTATGATGTATGGTTTCTATAAGTAGGACACAGTAAGGTGTAATTTCTAAATAGCACGATGTCCTGCTGAAACTGGTATAATGTTATTTTTTCTCCCTAATGATGTGTATTGTTTCCATATAAAAGTATAGCAGGCGTCATTTGCTAAATAAGCGTTCTGGAGACATCGGATTTTCAGAGTTCAAATTAGCCAGTTTTATAGAGGTCCACGGTACTTCAGAGGGAATGTGACTGTATTTGCTGAGTCATGAAATATAATAAGAGATGTCTACTTGTATCATTTAGCAGTTTATTTTATTCCAGGGACCGGTGATAAGGTACAATTTACAGGGAATGTACAATGTAAAAGGTCCAGCTTATAAAACGCACACTTGTCATTTATCCCTATTGTAGGCGATATTTTCTCGGGGAAGGATTGGGCAGGTAGAACTCCTTACTTTTCATGGCAAACACAGGGGAATGTCATAGACAATAGATCGTTGGCTGATCGTGCCCTAATAGGCAGGGTCAGACAACATTTATCTAATGTGTATGGCTTGCTTTACTGCAGGAGCTGTGAATATTCTATCTCAGGATCTGGGTTTGGATCAGAAAGTATTTGAAACAACATAATTTAGAGGGTCATTTACATGTCTAATAATATGTCATTGATCTAATCTGATAATATGCATTCCTCTGGGTCAATCTAGGATTTTGACTTTTATTTCCTGACAATCATCCCCATACCCATCGGGTGAAGTTGATGGCCATACATGTTTTTGAACCATCACCCAATTTGTCGCTACATTGTAAGTGACATTCAGTTAGGTCCAGAATTATTTGGACAGTGACACAATCTTCATGATTTGGGGTTTAATTCAAGGGGTTGAAAAATAACCATGTTTCTACACAGCCTCCTCATTTCAGGGGCTCAAAAGTAATTGGACAAATTAACATTACCATAAATAAAAAATATATATTTTTTTAAATACTTTGTAGAGAATCCTTTGCAGGCAATGACTGCCTGAAGTCTGGAACCCATGGTCATCACCAAACGCTGGGTTTCCTCCTTTGTGATGCTTTGCCAGGCCTTTAATGCATCTGTCTTCAGTTGTTGCTTATTTGTGGGTCTTTCTGCCTTAAGCTTTGTCTTAAGCAAGTGAAATGCATGCTCGATCGGGTTGAGATCTGGTGATTGACTTGGCCATTGCAGAATATTCCACTTCTTTGCCTTAGAAAACTCCTGAGTTGCTTTCACAGTATGTTTTGGGTCATTGTCCATCTGTACTGTGAAGCGACGTCCAATCAACCTGCTGCATTTGGTTGAATCCGAGCAGGAAGTATATCCCTAAACACTTCAGAATTTATCCGGCTGACAGTGTGATGGCATGGGCATGCATGGCTGCCAAGGGCACTGGGTCACTAGTGTTTATTGATGATGTGACTGAAGACAGATCACATTGAAGATAGCTCACATCTTCAGTCACATCATCAATAAACACTAGTGGCCCAGTGCCTTTGGCAGCCATGCATGCCCATGCCATCACACTGCCTCCACCATGTTTGACAGAGGATGTGGTGTGCTTTGGATCATAAGTCGTTCCAAGCCATCTCCATACTTTCTTCCTCCCATCATTCTGGTACAGGTTGATTTTAGTTTCATCTGGCCATAGTTGAATGCTGTTCCAGAACTGGGCTGGCTTCTTTAGGAGTTGTTTGGCAAAGTCTAATCTGGCCTTTCTATTTTTGAGGCTGATTAAGGGCTTGCACCTTGTGGTGAACCCTCTGTATTTGATCTCATGAAGTCTTCTCTTTATGGTAGACTTAGATACTGATAGACCTACTTCCAGGAGAGTGTTCTTCAGTTGGGTAGATGTTGTGAGGGGGTTTTTCTTCACCATGGAAAGGATTCTGCGATCATCCACCACTGTTGTCTTCCGTGTACGTCCAGGCCTTTTGGAGTTCACGAGATCACCAGTGCGCTGTTGTTTTTTCAAGAATGCATCAAACTGTTGATTTGGCAACTCCTAACATTTGTGTTATCTCTCTGATGGATTTCTACCCTTTTTCCAGCCTAACAATGGCCTGTTTCACTTGCATTGAGAGCTCCTTTTACCTCATGTTGTGGGTTCACAGCAACAGCTTTCAAATGCAAATGCCACACCTGGAATCAACTCCAGACCTTTTACCTGCTTAATTGATGATGGATTAACGAGTGAATAGCCCATGCAGCCCATTAAATAGCTTTTGAGATAATTGACCAATTATCTTTGGTCCCTTGAAAAAGAGGCAGCCACATATTAAAGAGCTGTAATTCCTAAACCCTTCCTCAAATTAGGATCTGAATACCCTCAAATTAAAGCAGAGAGTCTGCACTTTAAGCCATATTGATTATATAACTGATTATATAACTGTATATTCAATATGTTTTGGTAAACAGCTAAAATGACAAAACTTGTGTCACTGTCCAAATAATTCTGAACCTAACTGTACATAGTACTATATGGTACAGTAGTTGGAATTATTTCTTGGGTGTAGCAGAGCTGACTTCCAGATTTTGATTAGTCTCATATGTTGACAGTTCAGGCAAAACGAGTTGGCGTAGATAAACAAACAAAAACAGCTCCAGAGTTATTATTAGAAGCTTGTTAGTGATCCTTTTCCTCTCTAAGGAGGAGATATACTGCGGTCCCAATAGAGAATGCAGAGAGACGTCTTAAGTAGTGGAGAAACAGGAATACAGTTAGGAGACGCAAGTCTTGGGTAGATGCTGGTAATAAAATGTGACCAAGGCAAACAAACAGTGTCAGCTTTAACAGAGTGACCCCATAGCGGTGTAAGCAGATGACTCCGAGCATTTTCTGTGCACTTGAAATTTGCATTCTGCACTGCCACTGAGTTTCTACAAATGTCAGGAGTCTAACATTTAAAGTTAAGAAAGATACATGGGGAGGTCATAGTCGTTCACCTCAATGACACATGTAGTCTTAGAGCCACAGATACACTGCAATGTAATAATAATAATACTTCTTTATTGCTCTAAAGCAGTAGTCCACAACCTGCGGCTCTCCAGCTATGGTGAAACTACATCTTCCAGAATGCCCTGACATCCTCTGGCTGGCAGGGCTTGCTGGGAGTTGTAGTTCCAGAACAATAGGATAGGTACATGTCACTAGATATCTGAGATTCTAAGCTTTGGCAATAAAGAAATTATGATTATTTTCTCCCAAAAATGTATTCAATAAACTCATAATCTTCACATTATTATATGTGTCACTGTCTTTTAACATGTCTTTATTTTAAAGGGATTGTCTGAGATTCGTTTGCTTTTCTGCCACTCGTGTTCATGGATTGTGTCTGGTATTGCAGCTTAGCCCTATTTATTTAACTGGAAATGTGCTGCAATACCAGACACAACCCATGAACAGGAGTGGTGCTGTTTCTGGGGGAAAAAAAGCAGAACTCTTTTTTTCTAATCTCAGACATCCACTTTAATTGTGTTAGTTTTATATTAGTGGTCTAGTCGTGGTATTGTGGGTTGGCTGGTCATACTCTTGGACACCCATTTATTAGCTGAATTTAGGGGCCCCTTACAACTCTTGGCATTGTTAATTTAATTCTTAAATGGACACCATGTCATATTTTTTTGCTAACAATGCTACAAAATTTTCCCTGCTACAAAGAACTGCTTACAGGGAGGCCCAACAGAGAGGCGCTTAGAATGTGCCCCACAGTATTACAGGTTACCCACCCCTTTAATGAAATATTAGCAAAATCGCTTCTTAAATTTATTCAGAAAAATGATTTCTGATACAAATGAATTTGAAATGGAGCTTTGCCAAGAGCCTAAGTGCAGGTGGGCACAGACTTTATTTTAAATAAATCCCATGAAAATCTTGTAGGTCCGGTGTTATAGGAGACTACTGTGGCAAATCATTACAATCAGCGGTGCCAGCAGCGGCGGATACGGAAAACAAACAATGCCTCCAACTCATTTTAATTACATGGGGAGACATTGCAAGAGTTGAGGAAATTAATTTGAGTGCTGAGTGAGTCAGAATAGATTGAAATTCACGACAGGAACCGAAACAAGTTCAGGCTGGAGCTGCTGATAAGAGCGAGAACACTTAGCATACTTAATTCATGTAATAGGACTGGGAGGACTCACTTCTATTACGCCGCAGTTTGTACCTGTGTTCTTAACAAATTCTACAGACATTTTCTCGGAATTCACTGAAAATGATAACTATCTCTCAGTAATTCTTAAAAATGTTTTCAGTTTTTCCGTCTTAAAGGGATAATTACTATATTCTTCTTATTGGCAGGCTACTTAAAATGGTGGAGAGAAATTGCCAAAGTTACTAAATGTGTTTTAAAGAACATAATTTGCATGTATAGTATTGTGTATATGCTGAGATGAAAGGCTTGGGAAATGATTGAGCAACGCGTCTTCAATATACCCTGTTACTGGAATATATGCTATGGCAAGTGTCAGAGAGATTTCACTGCAAGTTTCACTTCCATAGTGACTTGTCTTTGGTTGTGTCTGGCTGTATAATAAATGACGTCATTTACAGTAGTCGCAGCAATGAAGATAAAAATCACTTTCTAAGACAATAAATGTCTTGGTAATAATTCAGTCACGCACTAGTTCCTGTAGGAACTATCTATCTATCTATCTATCTATCTATCTATCTATCTATCTATCTATCTATCTATCTATCTATCTATCTATCTATCTATCTATCTATCTATCTATCTATCTATCTATCTATCTATCTATGTCCTATCAGTTTATCTATCTATCTATCTATCTATCTATCTATCTATCTATCTATCTATCTATCTATCTATCTATCTATCTATCTATCTATCTATCTATCTATCTATGTCCTATCAGTTTATCTATCTATCTATCTATCTATCTATCTATCTATCTATCTATCTATCTATCTATCTATCTATCTATCTATCTATCTATCTATCTATCTATCTATCTATCTATGTCCTATCAGTTTATCTATCTATCTATCTATCTATCTATCTATCTATCTATCTATCTATCTATCTATCTATCTATCTATCTATCTATGTCCTATCAGTTTATCTATCTATCTATCTATCTATCTATCTATCTATCTATCTATCTATCTATCTATCTATCTATCTATCTATCTATCTATCTATCTATCTATCTATCTATCTATCTATCTATCTATCTATCTATCTATCTATCTATGTCCTATCAGTTTATCTATCTATCTATCTATCTATCTATCTATCTATCTATCTATCTATCTATCTATCTATCTATCTATCTATCTATCTATGTCCTATCAGTTTATCTATCTATCTATCTATCTATCTATCTATCTATCTATCTATCTATCTATCTATCTATCTATCTATCTATCTATCTATCTATCTATCTATCTATCTATCTATCTATCACAAAAAATGGGAGGGTTCCTCCAGCACACCTTATCACAGGTATGGTGGTTAGTGCACGGGTCCGCGTGTCGGCACACGAATTTGCATAGACAAAGGCGGTAAAGAACTGGATCCAGCGCTAGAATTTGGTGCATCTGTTAAAAACGGGAAGCTTCTTCCAAGTTTTATTTTCATAAGGTTTAAAACAGTGAAATGTAATAAGAGCGTATTTAATCCAGAGTACAAAGGATGATTGGCAAAATAGGCAGTAGCCTACGCGTTTCAGACACTTTCAGCGTCCTTAGTCATGGCTTGGAAGAAGCTTCCCGTTTTTAACAGATGCACCAAATTCTAGCGCTGGATCCAGTTCTTTACCTCCTTTGTCTATCTATCTATCTATCTATCTATCTATCTATCTATCTATCTATCTATCTATCTATCTATCTATCTATCTATCTATCTATCTATCTATCTATCTATCACCAATCCAATATCTATCTATCTATCTATCTATCTATCTATCTATCTATCTATCTATCTATCTATCTATCTATCTATCTATCTATCTATCTATCTATCTATCTATCTATCTATCTATCTATCTATCTATCTATCTATCTATCTATCTCTATATTTCTATAATCTGTCAGTCTACTATCTATCTATCTATCTATCTATCTATCTATCTATCTATCTATCTATCTATCTATCTATCTATCTATCTATCTATCTATCTATCAAATACATATTATCTATCTATCTATCTATCTATCTATCTATCTATCTATCTATCTATCTATCTATCTATCTATCTATCTATCTATCTATCTATTATCTGTCAGTTTACTATCTATCTATCTATCTATCTATCTATCTATCTATCTATCTATCTATCTATCTATCTATCTATCTATCTATCTATCTATCTATCTATCTATCATCTATATATCTATCTGTAATGATGGGGGTAGGGAAACAGACAAGTGAGCCCTAATCTACCCGCCACTCAGTCCCTGCCTACTTGCAACGACCCGCCCTAGGCGACGGGCTACAACTGGGCGACGGACCCTATGCTCAATAAGTGCACGACAGACAAACAGACAAGGGTACACAGAACGAAGGGAAATGGGGCAGTTGCCCACGGCAACACCGAGAACAACAAGAGTGGTAAACGAGCCGAGTCAAACCAGGAGTGTACGAGGTACAAAACGCAGAGCAGGAGAGTAGTGAACAAGCCGAGTCAAACCTGGAGTGTACGAGGTACCAAACGCAGAGCAGGAGAGTAGTCAGTAAGGCCCCATGCACACGCAAAATGCGAAAGAACGGACATGTTCCATAATTCCCGGAACATTTCCACGGCACTGACACCCTTCCGTAGTGCTACGGAAAGGTGTCAGTGTTCAATGAAAGAGAATGGCTCCGTTTTTGCTGTCGTGTGCATGGGGCCTAAGCCAGGGTCTTATGAAGCAGGGTCAAATAGTACAGAAGCTGCAGCAGGGCTAGGAAACCAAACAGAAGAATCACAAGCAAGGAGGAACAGGAAAGGCAGGTATAAATAGACAGAGGGCGGGAGCTAGCTCCGTCTGGCCAGGCTGTGATAGGCTCTCCCACTCCTAGGCCTGCCATCCTGAGTGGTGGAAGATGGAGTCAGTCTCACAGACATAGAAGCAGGTGCAGACTGATTACCTATGGGCGTATACACAGAAACTGTGCCTGGCAGATCCTTAACACTATCTATCTATCATCTATCTATCTATCTATCTATCTATCTATCTATCTATCTATCTATCTATCTATCTATCTATCTATCTATCTATCTATCTATGAAAGCACACAATTGTCTATAGCAAAGAAACGGCATTTAAATGTAATTGCATAATTATTACTGCATCAACCAATGAATAATTACCGCTCAGATTATGCCGAACGCTGACATAGATTGTGAAATTTATGATAAACTGAGTTGCCTTGGGCATAAAATAATAACAGGCAGCACTCTGGCATGCACACACCATGTGTATGCCCCTTCATTAGTAATATTTTTGCATTACACTATCTCGGTACTGGCATCCATTGTCACTTCGCCTGATGTCATAGGAGCTCATTACACTTTGAACTGCAGGTAAAGGACGTGAATAGCTGTAACAAGACAGAAATAACACGACAGTAGTAACTAGTAGTGTTTTATCTCTGTGCTGCCTGTCATCATGCCATTTTCTGCCAGAGTTACTGCAAATTGAAGCCACAGTTCCGTTAAATCTGTCTTCATCCTCATTTTTGTTCCTTTATACAGGAGTATACCTAGTATTGGTACCTTCTGTTATAGGAAACTGGTAATAAAAAAAAAAGAAATGCTAGCTAAGATCCGTTTCCAAATAATGGCGTATTATGACGGATCCCATTGACTTTAATTGAGTCCGTTGCGGTTCTGGTATTTTTGACTACAGCAAACTACACCGTTATTGCCGTCTAGAATACCGGATGGACTCCATTAACGCTAGTGTAAACAGATCCTAAAATGTCCTTTCTGTCACAATTTGATGACACATTTTATGAAATGTATAAACTTTCAAAGTTCATTTGGATATTTCCGTGATGAGCTGATTTAGGGGGGGTGGGCCGTTTCTGATGATCAGCTGTTAGATCGGAGGAAGCAATGTGTAGTGCATGGACACATCAGGTCTTCTAATGTGAGAGTTGATGTTAATAGTGGATCTCTCATCTACTGCCTCCATATCCTAATGCCCTAACAGAACATATGAAAATAGGACATCTAGAGTAGACAGACCCTTATTCTGGTTTCATTACAAGACAGAGCTACACATACTAGAACTGTATTGAGCTGTGCAACTGTCTGTCCATCACACGACCACAAGATTTTTTTCGCTAGAAGTAAACAATGAAGGTTTCTATTCAAGGACTTCAATCAGAGATCTTGAAAACAGTGAGGAATTGATACAGAAAGTATATTGGGGAATTATATAACTTTTCATTATGCCACAAATATCCTTTATTTGATGTTACCAAAGAGCCCCTTTTAGAGTGTACCCTTCTTTTAAGACATTTGGGTTCATCTCGAGGGTCAGAAGATTGCACACGCTGTATGCATATATGTCCAGATACACTCTCTTGCTTCACCCTCTAAGTACATCTTATGGATACCATAAAATGAATGGCTCTGTCTGGTGCTTTATACCCTTTAATAGAGGAATACTACATGTGTGTTTTGGCTTGCTCACTGTATACGATATATACAGCGCTAGAACAATCCAGTTTATATTATTCTGGATTTTCCTGGCATCTTATTGTCAGCTACGTGAAATGGGAAGAAGGAAAAAACGGCTGGCACCGCTGAACCAGAATCACTTGTGTAAACGGAGTATATCAAAATGGTTTTCTTATCTTTACTGATTATAGCAGCCGAGTTGCCCGGAGGTGCTCATCGATCAGCACAGCACAATATAGCTTGAATAAAACGAGATAGAAGATATCGAGGCACTCACCGGATATTCAACAAACTTCTTTATTTCTGGATCTCGGTCAGGATGTGGAATTAGCCTACGGCCGTTTTACGTGCGTACACGCTTCCTCAAGGCCTTGAGGAAGCGTGTACACACGTGAAACGCCCGTAGACTAATTCCACATCCTGACCGAGATCCAGAAATAAAGAAGTTTGTTGAATATCCGGTGAGTGCCTCGATATCTTCTATCTCGTTTTATTGTCAGCTACTCTTTAGCTTTTGCTGCTTTCCAATAATTGATGCTTTTATTTGCTCTAGTAAGAAAGTAATCCTCCAGGCTATCTCTCCTCTTGTATTATCATGTACACAATCCTTATTTTGGGCAGGCGCGCAAGCCACTAATTGTTTTACACCACTTCAAATGTAACGTGTGTTTCTGTGATTTTTCCATCTTGGCAAAGCAGACCTTGGTCTTTTGTTCTTCTCCATCAGATAAAACAAGTACCATTTGGGTTTCAGTAATTACATTTTCCCATGAAGCTTCAGCTCAGTGACTAAAGACTTGACAATTACTCCGTCCTTCTCAGAGCTATGTTTAATCAACACATTCACAAATTCTACATACAAAATACAGGCTTCTACAATTTCTCTAATATCTTATTGAACTAATTCCTATGAAGAAGTTTGCTTTAGGAGTTTTAACTTTCCATACAGTGTGAGGTCACTTTATGGGATAGGACATTTTATATGTGCATATGAAATTATATATGCTATCTACATATACATATGTTAAGATTTGTTCTATATTTTTTATGTATTGGAATACATAGGGGAGTACAAAACCTTTAATTCAGCATCATATAGTCCAGAAATTCTTATAGTCCAACACTTGTTTATATCACAGAGCTACATGACAGTATGACTGTAATGACAGGGATAGGGAAACAGACAAGTGAGCCCTAATCTACCCGCCACTCAGTCCCTGCCTACTTGCAACGACCCGCCCTAGGCGACGGGGTACAACTGGGCGACGGTCCCTACACTCAATAAGTGCACGACAGACAACAGACAAGGAAACAACGAACAAAGGGAAAAGGGGCAGTTGCCCATGGCAACACCGTGAGCAACAAGAGTAGTAAACGAGCCGAGTCAAACCAGGAGAGTACGAGGTGCCAAACGTAGAGCAGGAGAGTAGTGAACAAGCCGAGTCAAACCAGGAGTGTACGAGGTACCAAACGCAGAGCAGAAGAGTAGTCAGTAAGCCAGGGTCAATACGAAACAGGGACAAGTAGTTCAAGGAGCTGCAGCAGGGCCAGGAAACCAACAGAGAAGAATCACAAGCAAGGAGGAACAGGAAAGGCGGTATAAATAGACAGAGGGCGGGAGCTAGCTGAGTCTGGCCAGGCTGTGATAGGCTCTCCCACTCCTAAGCCTGCCATCCTGAGTGGTGGAAGATGGAGTCAGTCTCACAGACATAGAAGCAGGTGCAGACTGATTGCCAATGGGCGTGGATACAGAAGCTGTGCCTGGCAGATCCTTAACAATGACAAAACAGAAGAGAAGACTAAGTAAATATAGTTATTAGATTTAAAAAGAAGGCTTAAAATAAATAAAACAGATAAATAAATGCAAAGCAATAGAAGAATTTCTGTTAGCATTTTATATACTTTTCTTTACCCACTCCACAATCCAGATTATATAATAACCTAGTATCTGTCAGATTCTGTTGAAGGGCTTCCGCTCTGGCTTCCACGTAATATTACATTTGTATGGTATGGCTGGCTGCAACTTTGGAAAACCCTGGCGAACCCCTGGCACACAGCTGCTATTGCCAGGGTTTCAGAAGCTGGACCCATCATCGCTGACTTCGTTTTCAGACATGGTTGTCGTGAGGCGAAAATCTCTTTGGCGTTTTACTGTTTAAGATAGCGGAGGTAAAATGCACATGAAGAGGAGGATAATATTAAATAAGCAACTTGTTAGAGATAGTGTATCCCCCCACTGTAAAGAAATTGAGGAATCCTATAATGGTAGGACTTCTATAAAATCCTACTAACAAGTGATGCATGCTCATAGCACATTTTTCATGTATGAGGTACTTGTGAATGGTGCAACATGAGTGTCTGTGCTGAATATCCCTCAGTTTTGTCATCTTTCCAGAAAAGCTGTTTCACATTTTTTGCAGACGGAGAATGAAAAAAAAAAATGGCTGTGCTCTGCCAAAAATGACAGCTGCATGTTGAGTGAAACCACTTTTTTCATCTATGCAGCTCTGATCTTTGCATTCAGTATGTATTTAATATATAATCAGATAATAGAGAGCCGAATAGATTATGTTCCAGCTTTTAAGTCTGTGATTAGGATACAGACATAACAATTGTTCCGAAAAACTATAAAATGATCTAATATTTTTCGATAAGCAAAAATTTCCCCAATGATTCTGAGCATGATAAATGAATGTAGTAATTGTTACAAAGACTTTTATGTGAGGGATTTATGTCTTAAAGGTGTTGTCTCATAAAGAAAACCCCTGTCCATATGCCCTATTACGACACATGGACATCTTAGAGGGAGGGGGGGTTCCCGGGGGGGGGGGGGGGTTCCCGCTCAGGACTCCCTCCTATGAGGATAAGTCAGAGCAGCTGTGGTGGACCCATCCAGTCCATGTACATACATTGTTGGCCGTGTATAGCCGAACAAAACTTCCCCAACGATAACACAGATGGCAGCCCACGGCTCACAGACAAGGGATTATTTATAAGGAGAGGAGAAATTGGATTAGTTGCTATGGACAACTGCCTCATTTTTACTCTGTACCAGTTTTCATAAATCTCCCCCAAAGTGCTCGCAGAGTAGCTCAGATTACTATGTTCTTTCTATCAACATTTAGACTGACGAACAAGTGTTAAAGATGAACCTACTAGTTCTTAGTAAGTTTGGCATGGCTGAATTGTTTCCCAAGGATGGGGACTTTCTGAAAGTTCATAGGCTGGATGTAATGGCACTTCCTTCTAATGGAACTAGCATTCCCTACTTATTTAAAGATGATTAATGGCGTGCGCGTACAAGTGATGTACACAGAGGCTTGGTAAAGCATCTAACAGAACTGGCCGGGGCTGAGCATCTTCTCTCTCAAGGAGCTGCCTGGCCATATATAGTCAAGACATCAGCTTCTGTCTGGAAGACTATACTCTTGTGTTTAGCTGTGTGCACCACGAGCGAGTGTGTAGATGGAGCTGTTTCATTGTATATTACATTTTATTTTTGTCTTTCCTATACAACGTTGAAGGAAACAATTATAAATGCTACAGTGTGTATCTATCTGATGAAAAGTGTGTTATGTGTCGCCCATGGAGACGTGGTTTATGTTTACACAGAGAAGCGGCTCTGTATACTGTATTGTTGAGATCACAAGGAAAACTTAGCGCTGCTGGAAATTTGTTTATTTTTCCACTGCTTTTAAATACAATCTTGGAAAGTGTTGTTTCTGCTACATGAGTCTATAGTACAATGGAAATTGCTATATTCCGATCCCATCTTTTAATAGCTTAAAGGGGTTCTGTAGTGATAGTAGAGGGATGCAATAGGGCAATTGTTGTATTTCATACAGGGCCGGTTTTAGAGAAAATTGAGCCCTGGTCAACGAACGGAGACATATATATATATATATATATATATATATAAGTAAATAGAAGTAAATGGAGAAAGCCAGCCAGCCACCTCTCCTTTCATTCTCCATCTGGATGCTGCGCTGGTGAATACCTCACCAGACGAAACAGGTCTTATGGGACCCTCATTTTTTAATAGGTGCAAGTCACAGAGGTGGGACCAGCATCTCGCATGCATTTATTCTTCAAATGTTTGTGATTGGAATACTTTTTATGGTATTATATCCTATACCGGCTTTATATATATCAGCCATAAACATCTAATAAAACAATTTAATTCTGCCAATGTAGGAGTGACGTATTAAATTGAAATTAAGCTTCCCCATTTCAAATATTGGAGGAGTATTTATATATGCCCCTCTTTACCATCCTTACAACAGTTCAAGGAGTTTTAACTTTTTCTGTTAGTAAAGCTTAGATGGACACTAACTTGTGAAACAACTTGTGCTGATCTAATAGTACACCTCATATAGATCAACTTTGTAATTTACATACTGTTAAAATGTAGTTGTTTCATCCATGGACATTACTGCCACTAGGTGTCTCCCTTCCTGTAATCTGCTGTCCACCACCTGGTGTCAAGCAAAATCCATCCCTAGTTACATAGCAGAATTGACGGACTGCAGAAAGTCATGGTGTCTTTTCACTGCCTGCCCATAAAAGTCTATAGAGAGAGGAAGCAGGGAGAGAAATATACAGATGTTGTCCATAGAAGTCTATGGCGAGGGGGGGGGGGTGCAGTTTCCAGGTATCTATTACTGTCTTACACCACTGCAGGATTCTCAGCTTCACTGTTCATTACTGCTATATAACCTCCATGTTGCTGCAGCTTGTATGTATATGTGATAGATAGACATAGGAGAGCAGGATCCTCCTCTTCTATGTGTGATGTGTATGGTAAACATGATAGTAGTTAGGCTCCGCCCACTAGCTCAAAGACTACTGAGAATTAGAGATATAACCTGCAAAGGGGAAAACTGCTAAAAAATTCAGAATACAAACCATATAATGGCCAGAAATAGTGTTATTTCTCATGTACACACATATGATGATTATTCAGAAAGTCACCTGAAAAGTTAGGTACACTTTAAATATTGTATATAAAGTATACTTTATGTTTTAATTCATCACCATTTTCAGATAATAAAGGAATATTATGGAATTATTTTATGTTAGCTCCCTGGTATACAAGCCTGGGTTTAGCCATGATCATGATTCTGTTTGGCAGAGTTCAGAATATACACCGTACATAGCCTGGGTGGGTCCATAACAGTTGGCACAAGCCCCTGGGAGATGATAGTATAGGTCATTTTGACACTGCGTGAACTGCAATAACTGAGTTTAGATTTGGTTAAAATGATCTGTACTCCCTGGGAGCAAGCGCGTTTCCTCTGTGTCCATAGACTCAGACTCGGGATTCCTCTCACATTCCAAAAAGTAATTCATAGGGAAAGTATTTCTTAGTCAGTTATTTGTAATGCAACTGGAACTTTGCGTCTTTAGATTGTAAGCTCTTAATCAATTCTGTGAATTGTAAAGCGTTTACGAGGTTTCTAACGTTTTTCTGACGGTCGTGCATTTGTCAATAGGAAGAAGCGGTGACGTATATATTTATGTGTAGCACCCTTAGGCGTCTAAAAAGTTTGGAAGTTTATATTTTTGTAGAAAGTGGTAGAAAAAAAAAGTACCCATAAAACCTTTAGCTTTCCCAGAAGGCATGTGGCTTATTTGCTATTTGGTTTACCTTGGAAGTGAGAGTAAAGTGATCTGCTTTCTATAATGTGACTGAGCCCAGGCACATAGAAATGCTGTTACAATCCAGGGATGCTCTACACATAAACATTAGACATTCAGGCATTACAGCAGAAGCCAAAAAGAATTTTGCTCAAGAACTATAATGTCGACACTAGTTATTTTTAACAAGGCAAAATGGAGGAAATCAAGTTACTGTGTTGGGTATAGTCCTTAAATTAGAAGCCCATGGAAACACAAAGTATAAATCACGATCCACCTCTACAATGTCCAACGTTGCTTATCCAGATTTGACAAAGAGACCCATTAGTGTTCATATGTGTAAACAACCTGTGCAGTAGAATATATGAATGGTCCAACTAATGCTCAAGCTTCATGCCGTGAACTCATCGTTCCGGTGCTTTATGGCAAGGTTACACAAAACTAAAACTTGCTGCTCTTGAGTGTTACTTTTGCTTGTCCAAAATTATTTTAAGACAAATTTGACTCCAAAACATGATTGATAACCATTATATACTTTTTAATATACAATATAAAAGAAGACACTATTGGTTGTCATTAACCCATTGTAACAATACATCCTGGTGATCCATGGACCCAAGATATGTGCTTGATAACCCAATGAAGCGCGGCTCTTGAAATGCTTTGATCCCACGATCTGTACTGATTGCGGATAATAACATTACCATTTTTTTCCCACTAGTTTTTTTTTTTCAATACATATCTCATCTACGCTTTGAGACTAACATGCCATATTTCTTGTCAAACAGTAATACTTAAAAATGTAATTGAGACAAGTAGTTCTAAGAGTGTTGTCTATGTTCTGACGCTTTGTTAGTATCCATTCAAATGTTTCAGCTCTGCTCTTCACTTATGACATTTTAGCATTCTTTAGGTTGCTATAGGCTTTGTCTGCAAAAGAATACACATTTTATACATCTTGAAGTTTGACTTGCGCTGAAATAAGAACATAAGATTTCAGCTTTATCATAGATTCTTGATGGACAACAAGTAATGGAGCCAAACCTTAGCTAGGGAAGTTGTGGATCTTCAATTATGAAGATCAAGTGTTTCTATAAAGACAACCACATCCCTGTTATAGTTATTTGTGTCCCACTAATATTATGACAAAATGTCCACATGGGATCTTTCAAGAAAGCTGAAGACCTCTAAAACCTGTGATGGCCTGTGGGATACCCAGCTATAACTGACTGACCTAAATAATATTTGAAAAACGCATTTGTTGTTGAATTACTAAGTGTGTCCAGGATTTCTTAAAAATATATTAGCCATGTGTGCAAATCAAGGGGGTTGGCTGGTTTAGAAAATCCATTTTGAAATATTAAGGGTATTATGGTCATTTGATGTAATAGAAGAGAGTCCCCCATTTGAAATCACCATCTATTAGCCGGAGCGGAGAGTGGCTGCAAAGAACATCTCCATCTCTGGAGGACTCCACATGTCTATAAATTACTCGGGCAACCTTTTGATGTCATTGGGTGCCATGTTATGCCTAAATTCTCCTGTGGTGGCGCAGAAGGTTCCCCCACAGATAATTTCTGATCACTAAGCTGAAGCCAGCAACTGAACAACCTGTAATAAGCTCATTTTCATGGGACCCTAACAAAATGTGATTGTCAAAAGTGGAGAACCCCTTTAAGCTTGCATGATAAATACAGATTGAGTCTTAAATTTGGATTCTCCCAAGCTTTCTGCCAGTTGATGAATGTGGATGATTCTTTCAGATATTGTGTACTTTGCTCCAATATATAGCCAGGGGTTGAGGACGGTATATCTTGCTTTATGTGCCAGGTTTTGATGTGAGCTGGACATGAAGCAGAATTCACACGTGAAATATGTAGCAGACTCACTGAGCTCATGAATGTTTCATTTTAGTTTAACACTCTGTAAACACAGCAGACGCTTGATTTTTGTGGGGTTTATCTGCCTACTTCTTGTAAAAGCAACTGTTTTTCTCTATATCAAAGTATCTGGGGAACTAAGAGCTCTTAAAACAAGGCTGTTAACCCTTTCACAGCATTGCCACACACAAGGCTGCAGCAAATACATCCAACTTTCTTAACAGGATATATATAACAGGTACAACAAGTACAAAACCAAGAAAATTGGTCTAAGTACCATTTAGGGTATGTTCACATGGCCTATTTTCGGCCGTTTTCGGGCCGTAAATGCCCGAAAAACGGCTGAAACATCAGAAGCAGAACGCCCCCAAACATCTGCCCATTGATTTCAACGGGAAAAACGGCGTTCTGTTCCGATTGGCCGTTTTTTTACGCGGCCGTTTTAAATAACGGCCGCGAAAAAGAAGTGCAAGTCACTTAAGCCATTTTTGGAGCTGTTTTCCATAGACTATATAGCAACAGAAACCGCTCCAAAAATGGGCGATAAAAAATGCTGCGAAAAACGCGAGTGACTTAAAAAACGTCTGAAAATCAGGAGTTGTTTTCCCTTGAAAACAGCTCTGTTATTTCAGACGTTTTTGAGTTTGTGTGTGCACATACCCTAAAAGTCATGATAATCCAGTTAAGAATTGAACATGTATTCACAAGTCTGTAACTAAGAGTATAAGTTGGCATCCCTAGACACACTTGGCACTTTCCAACTGCCCCAGATCGGTACCCATCTATGACCCAAGGCAGAGAACCCATAACAAGCAACAACTTCCACCTTGGCCGATCCAGTTAGTCTATATTCTAGTGGAGAACAGGGAAACAAAGGTAGGATCCAGCGCTGAGAAGCGTTAAAATGGAAATCGATTTTCCAAGTTTAATGTTGTAGATTAAAAGGAAGTCCAGTGATATTAGGTCCTGGGTGTGTATGAAGTGGAGGGAAGGTGTCCTCTTAGGCCTAAGAGGACACCTTCCCTCCACTTCATACACACCCAGGACCTAATATCACTGGACTTCCTTTTAATCTACAACATTAAACTTGGAAAATCGATTTCCATTTTAACGCTTCTCAGCGCTGGATCCTACCTTTGTTTCCCTGTTCTCCACTTGCTATCCGTGTGCCGACACGAGGATCCGGGCGCTATCAACGACACACCGGAGTGTGTCAGGTGAGCTGGAGGATTTCTCCACATGTTCTTTAGTCTATATTCTACTTGGTCGGCCATTCTTTTGAATGATGACAGGTAAGGCCTCGTGCACACTTCTATCACCGTTTTCACGGCCGTTTTTGACGGATCCGTGTGCCCGTTTTAGCGGCCGTGTGATTTCCATCTGCACTCCGTGTTTCCGAGCGCCGAGCATGGTACTGTCCAGGGTGCTGAAAGAGCAGGGTTGTTCAGCGCTAGTCACTGTACAGGGTGCTGAAAGAGTTAATGGGCTGCACTGATCGGCGGTAACTCTTTCAGCACCCTGGACAGCGACTAGCGCTGAAGAATGACCATGCTCGGCGCTCGCAAAATACAATTTATGAAATAAAAAATAAAAAAATCAGTTCATACGTACCCAGAACTCTCTGCATTTTTCTCCTGTCTGGTCTCCTGGGATGACTTTTCATCCCATGTCACCGCTGCAGCCAATCACAGGCTGTAGTGGCGGTCACGCAAGAATGGATGACGTCAGAAGGCCGGCCTCCAGGGATGACGCTTCATCCCACGTGATCGCCTCTGCAGCGAATCACAGGCTGCAGCGGCCACATGGACTGCCGCGTCATACAGAAAGGTAGGACTGGAGGAAGAAGAGAGACTCGTCACCAAGACAACGACCGGGATACGAATGAACTGCTTTTTATTTAATTTTTTATCAGCAGCCTCTTCTCTCTATCAGTGATAGAGAGAAGTGGCTGCCGATTAGTGTAATATCTCTAATGTACTTCTGCCCGCCCGGCCGTTGCTAGGCAATGGCTCCGTCACACACGGACGACACACGGATGCCTTCCGTATGCCTTCAGTTTTTTGGACGGCCCCATTGACTTGCATGGGCCTCACGGTCACGGAATTTTGGACCAAAGTAGGACATGCTCTACTTTTGTCGGAACGGAGAAACGGGACCGTCAGAAAAACTGAAGTGGCCCCATTGAAATGAATGGGTCAGGGTGCTAGCCGTCAGAAAAATGGCTAGCACCCTGAAGAAAAAGACTGAAGTGGGCACGAGGCCTAATACTGTAGTTCCCCTGTAACGGCCACTGCAGAGGAAATAGGCAGCCGACGTCAACTTACCCAGGCAAAATGTGCTGTTTACCGGGGATCTTTGGGGCTTTTATGTTAAATAGGTTGTCTGTGATGAGACAATTCCTCTATGCTACACCAAGGAGCAGTCATTAAAGTCTGCAGTCATCTTATAAGCCCAGGCTACATACATATTTTTGAAACAGTTTTTAATTATATTTTTAGTTTTTTTTGTATATATATTTTTGGGGGGCAGTTTGTTTATATGTATGGATTAATAAAAATGCAATTTTCCATGTAATTTTTTGAGCTGAGACAATTTTTGGTCTTTATTGTGGGATTTTTTTGTCTTGCCTTATAAGTAATAATCAGGAAAAATATATGGTTGTATAATGCATACGTATTTTTGCTCACCACATAACTTTGTACTTTGACGGAAATATTTGTATATATACAAATATTTCTGTATTTTTACAAATATTTTTACAAATAAATAATTATTAGTATTCACATATGTAGGGTTCTCCTAGAAATATTTAATGATAAGTATGATATAACACCAAGTAAGTGAGCACATAGCAGCTGCTTCTGTGATACCAGATGTGCTTTGTTCCTAAATCTACACTGCTTTACAATTACCAGAAGGGAGCCATTGCAGCTTCCATTCCCCTGCACTGGGTATTTTTTTTATTTTTGACCTCTCCTAGATCATGAGGTTTTCCACTTGACAGGTCACCATCTGTCTCCCCTGCGCTTTTTCTTAACCATTTTACAAGGTTGACTTTCAGTTATATTCGCTTTTGCTGTCACACTAATGCATCTAGATATTAGACACTGCAAGCCTAAATCCCCGACTCTATAGGATCCATGCATCTTTCTTATAGGCTCCACACGACCTCCATTTTCATTGAAATCAATGAGATGTTCATTTATGTTTTGATAAGGTGAAGAAAACAACAGCCGGTTGTGTAGACGTGATTGATGTCTCATTCAATTAAAAGGTTTTGAAGTGCCTGAGATGCTCTGCGATTCTCTAAGGGTGCCAATAGAGACTAATGGAATTTCTGATAAGTTATGCCAGGGTGAGCACATCTGATTAATATCAAAGCACATGAATCAGCACTTTACCTCGCCGTTCGTTCAGAATGTTAATGTCAAATTTTTGTTGTGAAAAAAAATATTTTACCTATTATTAAATGAGTGTCTTAAGAAAATCCATCAGTATTTCCTCAAAAAGAGTAAGATTGCTGTTACTTGCTGGCCAGCCTGAAGGTCAGGATATTGCCATAGACAATTGACCTTGCATTGTGGACTACTGGTTTGCTTACCTTGCTGCCTGTCTTCCATTGGACAATTCAGAACTCATTAAAGCAAGCAAAAATGTGACGGTCGAATTTGTGGCTGTAGATTCAAGGTCCGGCTTAGGTGCCAGCAAGGATCAAGCAGCAAGAATGATGGAATGTGGTGCTTATAGTACTATCACTTTTCTAGCCATATTGTGGCCTAAAGGTTTGCTTACCTGGGTGCCTGCATTTCTTTTACCACATTGGAAAATTCAGAACTTATTGAAGAAAGCAAAAAAATGTAGGTGTCGAATTTGTGGCTGCGGATTGAATGTCTGGGTAAGGTGCAGGTCTCCCAGTATGGACTGGTATGTTGCAGACATCAACCAGCAAGTAAAGTATTATTTTATAGCACTAGCACTTTTTCAGTTATAAAAGTTTTATCTTGTGTATATCCACAGTTTAGATGCTGTCTCCATCTCACATGGGACAAATAACATTGGGAAACTTCAGAAAAGCTACAGAGAATATTCCGTTTTATGTTATGTCTGCCTGAACAGTTGATAGGTAATCATTCTGAACCTTTTCTAGATGGAAGCGCAAACAGCCTCAGGCCTTTAGAGAAGTCGCCCCCTGGTTTTAAGTTTAATTGAAGGTTTCCTTATCTAGAACCCCCATCACCACCGGAGGTATAGAAACCAAGACAAGAAAACAGGACGATATGAGACTAGACTAATGGAAAGAATGAAGCCTGTAAGTTTAGAGAAAAGGTTCTTTTGTGTTTGCCGCCATACTACAGTATTCTGTTTTAGTTAGTGATATTTGGCATATTGCATTGTAAGCAAATATTTTATGGCCATGTTAGTATAATAATGTCATAATGCTATGGAGCAGATGTGATGTCATGTCAGCTGAACAACACACAAACGTTGCTGGAAGGAAAAAATATCTTCAGCATGGAAGAACAAAGCGAGAAGCCGCGCGCCTCAGCGCTGGATACAGGGGCTGGGAATTTATTATGACATAACTTTTCATCTGTGTGGATTTCTGTGTTGTTTTTGTTGTTGCTTTTTCCATGACACCAGTTGTGAATCTTTTTAATTATTCTTTTAGACCCATCTGTTTAGTTTAGTGATATACAGCTTGTAAATTAGGTTACTAGAAGTCAGTAAACCTATTGTCTGACCGGTAATCTTGACTCTAATCATCATTGCTACATGTATGGGACTTGAGAAGACCTAAAGCCGGCCATAAACATTAGTTGACTACCACCAACTTCAGCAGGAGCTGGTGGCAGCATTATGTCTATATGCTCCTTCAAATACCTGTAAAACCATTCTTGGGAAAGGAGGTGGCCACCATTATCTTTGCTATATAGTATGTGTAAAGCATGCACCACATTAATGGTAGGACCTTTTGGTGGTTGAAACATCTGACCTCCATTTAATCTATGTAGCCAATGTTCATAGTAAAATACCTCTATCTAGATAAGCTTCGCAACAGCCTACAGTGAAATTATTAGTCCTATCAAAGAAAAAACTAAGTGCTCGATTTGCCGTTCATGTTGTGGATCCTTTCTTAACAAAGAAGATGGTAAACTGATGTAAGTGACAACTATCCTCCTCTGCTAAAAGTGGTACGGGACTGTGGTGACATCAATAAGTACCAGGAAGAGGTCCCATTTAGAATTTTGCCATAGCTCTCGTCTTATATATATATAGGCCTTAGCAACTGGCCATATATTTTAGTACCAGATTGCACAGGACTGGTTGTTTAGCAATTGTGCTCTTGTCTAGTATTGCAGCTCAGTCCAATTCAACTGAATGGGGATGAGCTGCAATACAAAACACAACCAATGTACAAGAGTGGCACTGTTTCTGGCAAAGAAGTACACCTTTTTTCTAATTTCAGACAATCCCTTTAACACAAATTGAAAACTGCACTTGATATATTCTCAAGATTTTCCATCCCATATTAGCAACATATCACATAAATAGCCTAGTCTTCGTATTCTCATGTTACTTCACTCTGAATGAAGATCTAATTGACGTGTAGTTGTAGCAGGATCTGAAGTCTGGTGGTTTTGGCACAATTAAATGTCTTTTTCTTCTAATCACATGATCTCCTCTCACAGGGAAATATGCTGGTTTTATTCCGAGCCAAGAAAAGAAAATATGGTTAGAGCATATGTTTCTTAATAAACCTTTGTTCCCAGGTAAAGTAAACGTGTAATTATGAAGTATTACATCTCATATTAAAAGCAACATATATTGTACACCATAGGAACCATTTGTTTAAACAGTGCTCTTGTTCCTTGCAGTAAATGTGAGTGTTTGTGCAATTGGAGGACACTTGTTTATCTGTACTCTCAAGGCTGGTACGTGGCTTTAGTGGTTGTCAGGAATGGAAAAGTAATCACAAAAGGTCTATTATGTCCAACATCTAATTACATCAATGTACTGGATGATTTAAAGAGGATATTGCTATGTACGCACCGATGATTGTACCTTCAGATAAGTGTATCTTTCTCAACTAATTTATCTAATGTAGACATTGGATTGGTTAGTGGGTGCATGGGTGGTTGGGTTGGTGGACCGAATCCGTAGATTAATATATATATATTGTTATTATTTATTTTAAAGCACTGTAATTTCCAGCGGCGCTGTACATATGAGAAGGGATTTAAGTACATGACATGAGATAGTAAAAACAACAAGTACAATAAACATGAACTGACTGGTACAGAAGGGGAGAGGACATTGATCGCGAGAGCTTACATTCTACAACGGAAGGGGAAAAGTGACAGAAGGTGACGGTAGTAGCTGTTTATCCGTTAGTGTAGTGGTAGCAGGGTTATTGCAGCTTGTAAGCTTTTCTGAACAGGTGGGTTTTCAGCTTACTTTTGAAGGTTTGAACGGTGGGAGAGAGTCTGATGTGTTGGGATAGCAAGTTCCAGAGTAAGAAGGATGCATGGAACAATGGTGTGAGGAACATATAAGAGGAGAGCAGAGCAGAAGGTCTTGTGTGGACCGGAGAGGTATTATGGCCTTTTCGCATAACTCAGAATTGTGCCATTCCTATGTAATTCCTCCTGGGAATGCATGAATAAATTAGCAACTGGGCGTTACCATTTCTTGTCATTAATATAGCGTTTCCCTACAAACTCTGACACTGATTGGACAGTGTGTGTAGTGACAAAAACTTACGCTCTGTCAGGGTTCTCCAGGACTTTAACATTGATGTCCTATCCTCAGGATAGATAATCATTGTTTTATCCTTGGGGGTCTTACCGCTAATGTCCCCACTGATCAGCACAATAAAGGGGCAGCTGCTTGTCCTCATGGGCAGCTGTGCCTGGTACAGCAGCTTGTGCCATTCACTTGATAAAAGTAACTGTGAGCATAGCTGGCACTTTATTGTGCTGATCGGCAGGGGTCCCGAACACACATTGATGGCATATTCTGAGTTTGAGCCGTCATTTTAAGGTCCCGGAGAACCTTTGAAGCTATTCATTAAGGCTAGGCAAATGCTCTATGTTAGTTATTTTCCTATTCAGACGTGTGAGGTAAGGTATAAATGAATTTAGGTGTGTTTTGTTTCTACTAGAAATCTAAATTAACATAGAAACATAATTTGCAGGCAGTAAGAAGAAGATGTCACTCGACACTTCTCTTAATTAGAGCTTCTTAGAAAAATGTAGTCAACGCACATATGATGTTTATAAAATTCACAGTCCTCAAACCGAATAATAGAATAAAGCTACAATATGTTCTTGTCTGCAACTACAGATAAGTTAATTAAATGAGAAATGTGAGTTTATCCAGTTACTACAATACTCCAGGTTTTATCATTTGGTCTTTTCTTTCATGGGAAATATGCGGTTAAGCAATGTAAGAATGGGTTCTTATTATTCACAATAGTAAGTGGACTTATTCAACTGGATGAGTTTGTTTTCTTTTAGTTTGATTATAATGTTTAACGCTATTGATCCGTATTAAGTTAATCATAACTTTTTACTGAAGAATTTTTATAAGACAGCTTAATTTCATTTATTTTATATCATGTATGGCATATCAATAGCTAACCCATAAATGTTTAAGTATTGGTGGTCCAACAGCTGGTTCTGTGATTCCTTTGCTGAGACTAGAACAAGGTGAAGGGATTTTCTATTATAGTCTCTAAGTTAAGGAAAGAGCTGAGGGAACACCTTCATGGATAGTGCCTGAACATGCACACGCAACTCTCCTGTCCTCTCCTTCTGTTTCTGATCCCCACAATCTGAGTACAGGACCCTCAAACTGGTAATAGGTAGTGGTCCCAGTGGTTGGATGTCTACGATCAAACATGTCATGTATAAATATCATGTAAATGTAAACTAAAAGCTAGTTGTGTTTTATGCAGTTGGATTAGATGGTTACATGCTGAGTATGCTTGAATTTGCAGGCCGTTTACATGCCAAGTCCTTGTTATATTAGAACAGATAAACTGTGGGAATACAAAGACTGACCAAATATCTGATTTGATGGCTGTAATGAGACAGGAGTCAGACGTTTACATTGCAGGTGTTGTGATGACATGTCCCTGCAATATACATGTAACAGATTGTTCTGATATTCCTTTCTGTCCCTAGTGTCATTCAGGGACCTTTTCCCACATTTATCAAGCAGTGTACCCCAAGTTTTGGTGTACACTGTGACACTAAAATGTCGAGCGTCGAGAAAAGTGGAGATGGTCTTTGAAAAAAAGACGTATTTTAGGCCTCATTTATTATCTGAAACTACCTCCTTTACTTAGACTACGTAATAAAATGTCAGTCTTCGTAAATGTAGTCCATGGACTGACTCAGGAAATATGAGGTTACATTGGTTGCTAACACAGCAGCATGATGATATGAGATTCCTTCATAGCGCTATACAATATGTGCAGTTTAGCTCATTACTTACTATATAAACATTATATGGAAGGGTTTGTATGATTTCACTCGTATGAAAGTTACTGTAAAACTGACTATCACCTTATTTAGTCTTTGGCTTAGCAGTTCATTTTCATTGGAAATCTTTTACAGTTGTGACACTCTTACATTCATTAATAGGAAAGAAACCCTGCAGAGTGATCTGTTGATTTCTAAGAAATTAAATTAATTTATAATTATGGGAAAAAAATATCTCTCGACTAATGTAAGAAACAAGGCTTTATGATGTTGAGTGTATGGACATGGAAAATTTTATTTTAGTTCACAGTCTAAATCTTTCCCCAGAGATTAAAATTGTGCATACATTTCTGTAAAAGATTTAGTAAATATGAGAAACATGATTTTCACATGGATATGTTTCCAATCATAAATTATATATTCAGTATAATAATGTAGGAACTGGCTTCAAATCTTGCGAGTCCACCATTCCCTTTACCCCCTCCAAACTACATGACACTGCAATTTTGCTTTGGTCCTGGCCGACATCTTTCAACCTCAGGCTGCCTGGACTAGAGGAGCATATTAATAATTTATTTTAAATATTTAATATATCAACTTAAATTTGTAAGATCCTATTGAATTCAGAGAATTAGTGAGTATGTAACAGGTTACATGGCAAAAATAGATACTAGTGGAACTTTGATAAAAGTCTGGTTAGGGATTAGCTTCCTCTTCCAACTCTTGATCTCAAGCTTCTTGGGCTAACTTTCCACTTCATCCATCCTTTGATCAAACTTTCTTCCATCCTCTACATGTGTCCAGTCCATCAAAGTCTCGTGAGGCTGGATTTTCAGATCCTTTTTTAATAAATTTAAAGGGCTTCTATAGCTTAATACAAATATGTCTGTTATAAATGACCATTTTTTATAGGTCCTTATATTAGATACAATTTGGTCACATGAGCTGATCTTGTGCTCGGCAGCTGCACGGGCGATTTGTGATATCCTTCAAGCTCCAATAAAAGTTAACCACCTAGCCATTACTAAACCAGCACAGTGCCCTTACATACAATTACCTTGATAGATTTTATATTCAGCTTTAGAAAACTTCAAGGCTAAACATTATTCTTTGAGGATTCATTTTATTTACTGCATTTATTGTAGCAGAACTACAGTATATGGCCTGGACTATAATGAGTTTTTCTGCGGTAAGTTCTGTTCCTATCGATGGATGTGCTGCTCAATAGAGACATTATTATGATTTAGTAATACGAATGGGTATGAAGTCCAGCTTTGTAAGACGTGGTCTTGTGTCAATAGTATTCACTTGTTCCTATAGCTCTTTGTCATATAAATGATATCCCAGTGGTAATCGTAGAAAATAACATTGAAAATCATCATAAACTCTTTCAGAAGAATTGCAGAACAACATTTTATTTACTTCTTTCATAACTTACCAACTAGCAACAAAGCAAATGCTCCTTACTGAATAGTTAAAAAGAGCACTACGTTTTCACGATATTTTCTGATGGGTCAGACGAGCACTGTGACTTGGATCATGTCAGGAGATGACAACCCTATCCACCAGCTTCTCCCTATTTATACAATCTCCCCTTCTGGCACCACAAATAAGACAAGTTAGCACCGGTCAAATATTTTCTCTCAGAGAAATCATTTCCTTAGATAAATGAACACCCCCCATGGCTCAATTTCTGATAACCGCAAGTTCGTCCAGTATGCAGGTCTTTAGGTGGTTTGCAAGAAGATTCTCAGAAGGAGAATTTTGTAATACATGTCAGAATACAGGGACGGGGCATGACATGATACTTATTCTAACTGCTGCTAGTACAGAATAGAAAGGCACCTAAGAAGGCAGACCACTAATGGAGCTCTCGCAAACACTCTGTAAAATGTATATACGGTGTTATGCTCAATGCAGGCCATGAGGGGGCAGATCATTGCACCAAAGAGGGAATCCTTGCAACATGCTCCACCTCCAGGGCCAGAGCTTGTCATAGCTGACATGCTCCTTTAAGAAGAATTTGTGGAAGTTAGGGGGTCAGCCAATAGATAAGACAACGTTTGGTTTAATGTACAGAAAATAGTACTGTCTTAGGGCTATATATGCCCCCTCAAGAGGATCGTGTTAGAGGACAGATGTGATCATATTGCTACTTGCTTAGGCATGCAGGAAAACCTGCGTGTGACTATGAGAAGTCTGTGGCGACCTTCTGACTGCATTTACCGATACTCCTGACAATAATTTTGAGAGAATCGTTTTTTGGTATTCAGAGTGCACAATATCTCTGCAATCATACGATTAATAGTAAGGTGTCGTAAATAAAGTCTTTATTATTGTACCACGTTTAGTCTTAGAAATAATATCAGCTCAGTATGTTAAATTGTGACAATCAATAAATGACAGTACTTTATGAAAAGGAGATATGGTGAAATAAGCCGTAAATCTGCTGGTGTGATTGAGCAGTGAACATTTTCTCTAGAGACTTGTAGATTTTGTAGATTTGCTTCTGTCTGCAAAGTTTCTACAGTATGGTTTATGCAAAAAAAAACTCTGTATGGGAGTCACTGTCATTATAAAGAAATAATAGACGTGAGTGAAATATGTTATAAATAACAAGAATACTTCCAATTTGTTTGTTTCTCTATAGGCTAAGCATGCTGTGGGACTTTAGACCTAAGAGTGTGATTCCAGTAGTAACAACATTTCACTTTGTTCTTTGGACAATCTCTCCTCATATGCGCTATTAGCACATATGGAGTTAATACAGAGTGAGACCATAATAGACACTATATATAGCTATATTGGAGAAATACTGAAAAGAGTACCTTACTCTGGAGGACCACTGATGTCCAGACACAAAGCCACTATCAGGAATTGTAGGGACAGCAGGGGTGAGTTGCAAATGGTGGCTCTGTCCAGGGGCAGGGCGGAGACAGTAGGTGGGCAGAGGCTCTGTCAGAGGACATGGAAGAGAGACTAGGTGGCAGGGCACTGTGGGGCCGGGGTTAAGAGCAGAAAGTTGCATGAGTGGGGTCAGGGGAAATACTCACCCTGACAGGGGCTCTGTGGAGAGGCAGGGTGGGGACAGGTGGGCAGGGGTTCTGTGGGTATCCAATTGGTGGAACAAGAATTGAATCCTGTGCGGGGGCGATTTTTATTTTCTTTGGTCATTTCCCTCATCACTCCCTTAAATATGCAAACAATACCATCAAGACAAATAGGAAAATTAATGGAAAACACTTAATAATCCGGTCAAGGACATACTAGAACTCGTTTTTTCAGTCAGGGACAAGTGTATGCTTCCACTATACAATCACCAATATAACCAGTAATACCGCCATACAGTGACCATTTTGTGGTCAGATACCAGTACTACACTCGTGGTCTGCAGAATATTAACATGCTACAGACCATACAAGAGAATACAGTAGTGATCAGACGCAGTCACAGACAGAATACATAACAGTTAAACAGGATCTATCACCTCTCCTGACATGTCTGTTTTTAGTAAATACTTGTATTCCCCATAAAATAACAATTATGGATCATCTTTTCTTCAAACTCTGTATTGTGCCGTTCCTCTGTTATTCCTCCTAGAAATATATGAATAAATTGACAATTCGTTGTTACCATTCCACTTGTCAAAGGGCTTTGTCCGTACACACTCTGACAATGTCCAATCATCACTGACACTATCAGACTTTGTAGGGACACATCCTATTGTCAAGGGGAATGGTGATACTCAGGTCAATTTGGCCTGGTCTATATGCAGACCTTTTGAAGCATTACTGATTGATTTTAACTATTAGGTGATAGCAGCAGACGACAAGACAGCTGTAGCTTTACAGTTAAATGTAGTTTGTTGCGTTACAAAAAGTCTTCATGTAGGCTAGGCCTTATTCATACACTTCCAGGAGGAATAACAGAGAAATGTTCTGACTCCTGAATGCTTTAAGATCTTACATCACTGCGGCTCTCCTGGATGAGGTCTCCGCCTCCTCCTCACACGTGACACCAATGTCTCCTGCATAGACACCAGACCAGATGGCAAAATTAATTCAACCCCCAACCAGATCCTTAAATTAATTTAGACCCCTGACCAGACCCCTAAATCTATTTAGAAGCCGACCAGACCCCTAAATTAATTCAGACCTTAAATTAATTCAGACCTCTTTATTAAGTTGGACCCCAGACCCCGCCCCCCCAAAAAAATTCAGAGACCAGACCCCTATGTTCTTACCGCTTCCTGGTCCTCTTGCCTCTTTACTTCTATTTGGTATCTCTTTACTTCTGGGCAACCCATGCTCCTGAGGCTCAGGTCCTGCTTCACAACGCCCTGATGCTGGCCAGTGTCAGAGAGTTGTGTGCCGTGACGCATGCAATGTGCTGACACTGGCCAGCGTTAGGAGACCGTGAATCAGGGCCCCAGCGGTAGTTGCATTGAAGAAGGGAACAAGCCGTGCAATATAATGGGGCACATCCCTTTCTCCAAACTAACTACTGCTGGGGCCCTGCTGATAATTGTTTTCAATAATTTTGTATGGGCAGCGGCAGCGTATGGGCCCCTTTTTTATTTTATTTCTGTGAGCGAATAAACAAACCCCATTCACGTTCATAGGATACTGATTGTCGTCAAATCCAAAGCATATTTTATCGTAGAGTCAATATCCGTGTGAAATCCAACACATCTGAACGGGCCTTAGTGATATGTCCAATATCAACATGTCTACTACATGTCTTATATACTATGGAACTTGTTTGCCACTATTTAAAGTGCAGTACATTCATATCTGTTGTAAAAGAGTTGATTATGAACGAATATGTCTGTAACAAAGTCTACAAATTCCAAAATAGCATTTATACACTCTACAACATGATTAATACTTGTTTCCAAACAAATGCTTATGTCCATTTTCTCAGAGTCGACTTTCTGGGCTAGTGACCTCTGGAAGTTTACCACCCAAGTTCTGTCACAATGATTTACATAGTCATTGCAGCATATTTACATATAAATGAATCATATTTTAATCATCCAGATTCTGACATCTACCAAGAGAGCATGAGAACATGGGGCATATTCATAATGGGCCCGTGTTCTGCCCTGTGTAGATTTGTATGGACACATGTCCAGTGACAAAATACTTTATTAGTATAGCAAATCTTTAGATCTTCAAAAACGACTGTACAAAAAAATGGAGTAAATCAGAACTAATGGGGCTTTTTTTTTATATAGTCTTACTGAGAATGTTTTGTTGTATTATCCTTATATTAAGAATAATATCTTCTATCAGTTATCCATAACTCAATATACTAAGATGTGCCCAAATATGTAGGGATGATGCACATGCAGCTGGTTAGTTGAGAGGCTTGCCGCGGTTACAAGTCAATTGTGAGATGGAGGGTCGTTCAATATGATGACGGACGAGTAATTACTTTGCCATGAGACAATTAGTTTTAATGAGCTAAGCAGCCCAGGTTCTTACAGTGTTTGCCGATCGAGGTAAGGAGCTGGAGTGATTTGCTTTCCCAGACACTTGTACGAGATTTTCAAAAAGAGTGATTGGCCTTAAAAAAGAAACATTTTCTCTTTATATTTATTTATTCCGGGGACGACTAAAACTTGAAGCATTGTCTTCTGAAGGATTGTTCTAGACTGTATTTTAGTAAGCAAGGTCTACTATATTTGACTGTCAGAGAATGAATGATTAAGCTAGGTGAAATTTCACTGATAAGTTTCACGTAGATAAATATATATATATATATTTATATATGAGGCTCAGCATTTCATACTGTTCTATATACGGTTATACTGTATTAAGCCATACATCAAGCGTCCTGTGTAAACACTTCATCTTATGGTCTATGGGTCAATCTCTATTATCTGTCAGTACATCTTGAAAATCTTACCTTCCAAATTGTCTCAGTAGATTGTGGATTTTAGTACAAGTTCTGCGAAGCTCTGGAGTCAATTGCAAAATATTTCCAAGATGACCTATAAAATAACAGATGCCTTTGTACTAGTCTGCCAATGGATTGTTGTCCTTTTCTCATGAAAATCCTGCCATTTGCATCCTATTAACGAAACTATTGATTTGTCCCTTTAAACCCACAGTTTTACCAGTTTTTATGTGGCTTTATGTGGATAGAAGTTGTTTTTAGAGCAGCTCTTGTATTGTAATGGGAACTAAACACACCGATTGCATTCTATTTAATATTTTTAATGTCTACCATGAGAGTAAATACCATAGAGACACACAACTGTCAATGATTTGTTTAGAAGAGTGGGACTGCTCAGTTTGGCCCCATGGCTCTTCTCTATCTGCAGTAGGCCCCCCACCAACAGGCACCAGAACTTGACATAGCAAAATAACTGATTTCTGGAAAATTATCATATAAAAAAGTTACAAAGTAGCAAGAGTATAGAATTAAAATATTTTTTAGGTATTCAGCTATGGCTTTCCCTATGGTTATGTTAACTGATCCTTTCTTATCCAGTATTTTGTATTGATGGCCGATCCACCGAAAGGCTTAACAAAGCGGCAGTGGTGTTTGCACTCATGGTCCATGTCGCGGTGTCTGGTACTGCAGCTCAGCCTGTTCACCGACACAGCCGCACGCACATGGATGTTACTGGGTCAGGTATTGCAGTAAAGGATAATTGTGGGGCCCTGTGAATAGAACCCCCATCGATTACACATTCATGACCTATCCTAATGGATAGGCCATCAATGTAAAATGGTGTGAAATTCCTTTAATCTGCAGCTAGTAAATTTAATACAGGACCACTCAGGAAAATGTCTATTGTATACATGTAGCATGGTATATATTGTAGCTTTCCAATTAATTCTACCCCATTGATCCTCTGCATTCTAATCCCATTGATGACTGTGTTGTGCTGGTTCTTTTACATATTTTACTAGTAAATTTTGGTTTTCATAATTCTTATAATTTCCAGAGACTTCCATTGGCTGTGATGAGTTTTTTTTTGTTGCTAGAGCTTTCGTATATGTCTTCAAATCTGGCCCAGTGGTTTGCTGGATAAGAGGAGTTAACATAATAATCCCTTTTCTTGGTCATGTTTCACAGGCAAAGGTCAGAACTTCTTTTGTTTACTAAGAATGAATAAGCCCATAAAACATTTTTCCATTTTAGCTTATTTTGCTGCTTTTTAATGCCCTAGCAGAGGTTTCAGAAGCATACCTATTTAATCCTGCACATGGTACTGCTGATCTGTTACAGCCCTGTCTGAGGATTTGTCCTCGATCCTTCCCAGCACTTTCAAGATCCTTTGAAGGCAATTTTCCCCTGACAAATAGAAAGACTCAGAAAAGGTTTCCACTTATTGTAAAAACAAATTCAACCAATATATTAAGTTGTTTTGAATATTGACATATAGTAAGACCCTGGCTGATGCTTCCCATGGTGTGATGTACCATCATGTGTGTGCACTATGAGGGCTATGTACTGTGCACTGTGGGGTCATGTGTTAGTGCACTATTAGTGTCATGTACTGTGCATTCTAAGGGACGTGTGTGTGTGTGTGTGTGTGTGTGTGTGTGTGTGTGTGTGTGTGTGCGTGTGTATGTGTGTGTGAACTGTGAGGGTCATGTATTTGTGCACTGTGAGGGTCATCACATATTTTTGTACTGTGAGGGTCATGCGTAACTTGATGTTTCTCAGCCCCAATACAAAATCTGTAACAGGGCCCCCCAAAACCATATGTAATTTGTAATACCATTGTTTGCTTATGTGGCAGAGGGACCGTAGGGCCCCCTAGGGCAACAGGGCCCAGGTGAAACTTCCACCTCTGCAGCACCTAAATTTACACCTCTTAGGGTCTTGTTTGTGCACTGTGAGGGTCATGTACTGTCCACTGTGAGGGACTTGTGTTTGTGCACTGTGAGGGTATTGTGTTTGTACACTGTGATGGTCATGTGTTTATGCACTGTGATGGTTATGTGTTTATGCACTGTGATGGTTATGTGTGTGTGCACTGTGATGGTTATGTGTTTATGCACTGTGATGGGCATGTGTTTGTGCACTGTGAGGGTCATGTGCTGTACACTGTGAGAGTCATGTTCTGTGCTCCGTGAGGGTCATGTGGTTGGTCACTGTGAGGGTCATGTGGTTGGTCACTGTGAGGGTCATGTATATGTGCACTGGAGAGGTCATGAGTTTGTGCATTTTGATGGTCATATGTTTGAGCACTGTGAGGGTCTTGTTTTGTGCGCAGTGAGGGTTGTGTGTTGTGCGCAGTGAGGGTTGTGTGTTGTGCACTATAACGGCCATTATTCATTTGGACTTCTGTATGTAAAAATTGCAACATTTTAGGAAAAAAATAGACAATAGTGTTAAGATGTTTGTTTTGCAGCAATGCATATGCTTTTCTAGTTGGCACTGCGCAAGAGCACATAATCATTACAATACATGTAAAGGACCTTTTACACAGGCCAATTATCGGGCAAACTATTGTTCATATAGGGCAGCGATCCCCAGATGAAAGAGCAAATGCTTGTTCATCTGCTGATCGTATCGTTTTTAAAAAGTAAAATGTTGTTGTTGCTGGCAGCACATCTCCCTGTAAACAAGGAGACGTGCTGCCAACATGATAATAATGTATGGGAATGGGTGATCAGAGTAACGAGCGCTCGTCCCCATAGATAGCTCCTTGTGAAAGGAGCAAACGGGTGCCGATCAACGATCTGTCTCGTTGATCGGCGCTCATTTACACGGCCCAGGACCGGTCGTGTAAGAGGAACTTTACAGTACCATTCATTGTAAACAATACGGCTTTCTTGTTTTAGATTTTATGCTGCAGAATGGACTCAGTACCTTAAGTACATAGTTGAATTAATGTTGGAACCAGGTGGAAAATGTGTCTAGTAATTTCCAACTGGTGCCCAACATTTTGGGTTGTTTTTTTTATTGATTTCTCATTCACTTGTCATCAAAAATATTCTACTAGGATCGTATAACTGGCTCCAACTATCACCATTTACAGTGAAGCTCTATCTTTGGTAAACTTTTGCGCAAGATATTTATTATCAAAATGAAGACATTTGGTAATACATTGTACATGGCAAAATAAAATTTCTGGAAAAATGCACCAGCACTGAACTGTTTTAAACCGCATACAAAGAATACATAATCTCAATAGCAACAAGTATACTGTTCTATAGTTTTCCTTCTATCTCCATTTACAGTTAAAGGGAATGTGTCGCTAGAATTTTATTTTTTATTTTTTCAGTTAAACAATTAGTATTTGAGTGATTACACATTGTTTTAATTTTTTTAATTTTTTCACAAGTCAGTAAGTATTATAAATTAGATTCTAATTTATAACATTTCCATGTGCTGGTCACTAGAGGGAGCAGTTCACAAAATTGCAGCATGGTCACTGTGGTAAAGTAACCTCATTGATTTATGCTGCAAATTTGGGGTGGACACACTCTCGCTCTAGTGTCCTCACACAATCTCCCCTCCCTTCTTCTGGCTAGTGCCAGGAGAAGGAAGGGTTTGAAGGTCTTCAAACCTCCTACACTGTGTGCCGCCATTTTCTGAGCGACTGCACAGTGTAGGAGGATTAGATACAGGGCTCAGCAGACCGTATCACACGAACATACACGAACATAATACACACATCACATACACGAACATAATACACACATCACATACACGAACATAGATTACCTGCTCCTGCCGCCTCCGCTGGTCTACAGTCCTTGCGACTTCGCTTCGGCTGGAAGTCGTCATCTTACTGTCCGGCAGCGGCTTCCGGTCGACATGAAAATGGCGCCGGATTTCGCTCTACGAACTAGCTTTGTTTTGGTCTGTGTGGGAGTGGCGCATGAGCCGTTCCCATACAGACGGCGTACGCTTCTGAGAATGGAACGGCTCCCGTTCGCATTCTCTATGGGGTTGTATGTGCCCTATTCCATCTCTGTATGTGTCGTTAATCGACACATACAGAGATGGAAAAAAATGGCAGCCCCCATAGAGAAGTAAAAGTAAGAACACAGTAAAAAGTTTAAAGTCACAACACTAATAAATAAAATTTTTGTTTAAATTTTATTAAAAGCAATATTAAAAAAAAAAAAAATCATGACACCTTCCCTTTAAATTACAATTCAAAAAAATGTAAATGAAAAAAGGCATGTGCCTGGATCCAGGGTTCCCATCAGACCACAATTTGCTCACATTAAGATGGTGATGATACAATGCAAAACTATATGTTCAAGTGTGGTTTCAGGCAACTTTTGCCTATTAGGGTATGTGCACACGAGAACTGCCTTTTACGTCTGAAAAGACAGACTGTTTTCAGGAGAAAACAGCTGCGGCGTTTCAGACGTAAAAGCTCCTCCTCGCATTATGCGAGGCGTCTTTGACGCCCATAATCTTGAGCTGCTCTTCATTGACTTCAATTTTGTGAAACATACGCATACATATGACTTTTGTCTTGTGATACAGTCAGATCTATTTTGTATGTCCTTTGTAGGAACCGCGTTGAGGGCATTATATGTTTATTATGTAGGAAAGTTTGTAATAAATGAGTACATTTGGTGGCATCAACCAGACGTCATCACTTTACATCCTAAAGCCAGAAGCATCATGAATATGTTATGCATTTTTATTGAGGTTCATCATATTTATTAAAAGCTTAAATTCAAGACCCATTTATTTTAGTGGACATGCTGTTACTTGACTTTTTCCCCTGTCCATCCTTCCTCCCCTGCCCCTTCCTTCTTTATGCTACAATTGGATACAGAGGGAGTTAAAACATCATGACCATTTCTTCAGATTTTATAATATCTACTGGATGATACATATTACTCAAGATTATGAACATATGTAGGGTACTAATTGTGAAACGGATACTGTACCTGACATAATACTATACAATGCATGTGCAGTCAGTTATAGTGGATTAGTATTTTCAACCTACAGTAAAATGCTGCAGAAAATACACAGCAAAACCGCAAGAAATTCGCAGGACAAAAATGCACCTGAAGGTGCAGGTTTTTTAATGCGGTTTTCGTTGCGGTTTTTGCTGTATAAATAGCTGTGTTTTCATGCTGCGGGTTTTGCTGTATATTTCTTTAGAACTACAGGGATAGAATAAAGATAAAATGCGAGATAAATTGACATGCTGCGGTTCGAAAATACGCACCATGGGTTAATTTACGTCCCGAAAAATACCGCAGCGTGGATATCATTACCTGGAATCTCATAGACTTTGCTGGTACTGTATTACGCTGCAGTTTTGCCACACGCGGATACGCGTGGCAAAACTTCATGTAATACGCAACCTGCCCATTCGGCCTTAGTCTACCACCTTGTGGTCTGGGAATCCTGATAGTTTGGCATGGACCAGCAATAGTTTAATGCCATTATTAGGAACTCATCTCATAGCCTGCCACTATAGGACCTCAGCAGCAGATCTATGCAGCATCGTTGGGGATGGGGTCCAAGTGGGTCCTCACCTTTTGGGGCTCTAAAGTGCTGATGTTAATGAAAGATTTGACCAATGGATCATGGCGCAATCTCACAGTGATGATGGCTTGTATCAGTGCAGGCAACATCAGAGTGAACGCTTTTGGTAATATCTGCCATTAGCATCAGCATTAATTCTTTGAAGTCTCACATCCAGTGGACCCCAGTGGGCCTACTGCTAAGAGGGGGGGGGGGGCACCCGATACCTATGAGCTCCCGATTATCCAGTACCTCTGCGATCTCAAGATCTCTCAGTGGTGCTGACCAGATGGTTGGGGAAAGGACAATATGAGAAAATGTATTTTTGTGTGGCCATGTGTATAGGATTGATAGTGCTTCGGCACAAATACATTTTATAATTATGTATTTATTTGTCAAATTATATAAAGTCCTCCACTGCGTGATTCATTTATTTGATATATGAATAGTAATCCAGGTTCCTACTGTCCGGTGTCCAGCATAGATTCCTTGACGTCTTCAGTCCCTTGTTATTCAATTACCTCTTCAATGTTCTATTGTGTTAGTGGTTTTTCATCCCTCCAACAGCAGTATGACTCCTTGCATTCAATTATACATTGGGCCATACTTCAAAGTAACTTTATTTGCAATACGGAATGGAAAATTTAGAGGCCTCCCAGTAAATTATGGTAATTTGATAGAAATTTAATGAATCTCTCGATTGTGGCCTTTAATTATTATTGCATTTCTAGCTCTCAGTATCTCCATTTAATTTTGTATGCCATATGTATAGTGGTGTTGAGCACTGTGCTCTCAAAACAATAGTATTCACAGGTTAACTGCTGATTTATGCACATAGATAGATAGATAGATAGATAGATAGATAGATAGATAGATAGATAGATAGATAGATAGATAGATAGATAGATAGATAGACACACTCATTTTTATATAAAAAATATATATATGTACTGTATACATGCATATTTCCATATTACTACTTCAATACATGGCATATGCATGTATGCATGCTTGTATGCAGCGCACTTGCATATGTGTGCACCTGTGTATATAGTGTTTGCATGCATGTATGTAGTGATTGCATTCTGGGTGCATCTAAGATACTGCCACGTTGGGTGCGTGGACCCACAGGGCCGTACCGCCTTAACAGTATGACAGCTGTCCAACAGGATACAGGTCAAAGTCTATAGTTCAAATAGGTGTACTTGTGGCAACTTTCGGACAGCAGCAAGACAGGCTCGGAAGAGAGTTTGGCAGCAGGCGGACACCAGGCAGGGTGTAACAGGACAGGCGTAGTACTTAGCGTAGTATGACTCCAACTCTCTGCGGCACTTTGGTTCTGGATAGCACAGGATACAGGTAGCAGGAACGGGAACACTGGGAACTAGGAAACACTAAGAGACCATTTGCATAGACAAACATAGGTAAGCAACAACAATGCTCAGGCAATGCAGGAAGGGGCTAGGCCCCTCCTATAGTCCAAGGTGCTCATGGACTAATTTGGTCTTTAATTCAGGTGCGCGTGCTGGCTCTTTAAGAGTGGGCATGAGCGTGCGCCTGCACCCTACGGGACACAGCAGAGTGAAGGAGAAGTGAGTGTTGGCGTCTCCTGAGGAGATGGGGACCAGCGCTCACTAATCCATGGCTGCGGCCGTCAGGTAGTAAGTTAACCTGGCGGCCTGCGGCCATGGGCATTACAGATACTGAATTGTGGCATTTGAGGGACGTTGCATACCATTCTACTCTGAATCTTTTCATTAAATCTTTGTACCGGACCCACCAATATACAATGGCCCTAAATACAGCATGCCACTTATGTCAATTGTTACTGTGGCAGGTAGGACAAGTGTAGGATGAACACGCATGCTAAGTCACTCTCCCCATAGCTAGGTCCCTGCATGGTAATCCTCTGTTCATGGCAGAGCAGTTATTATAAATAGCTTTCTGCCCTGCTTGTCAGGGAAGGTGCATAGTCTTTGCAGTAGCATGAAAGTATAGTAGAGAAGACTCCTTCTTTTCATCTTGTTCGGCTTGTAAAGCTCTACATCCTGACAGCAGATATAAACTCTGAACATGCCGACTCAGTCCTTATTGTTTTGTTTCATTACATTTTCATTGGTTTCTAAGGGAGTGCATACCGTACTTTGGATATTACACACTATATATCTTTACTACTCTATATTGCACATTACCTATATGCAGAGGAAGTAAGACTATACTGTCAGCTTCCAGAGGAGGAAGAAGACAGATTCTGCTCAGAGCCCCTCGCCAGTAGCTTAGATTAGCAGCAGCACTAAGGGGGACACAGGGTGGCAAACAAGCCTGTTCGGCTTTTTCCGGAAATCAATGTATCGGAGGACGGACTCAATATAATGTCTACTCTAATAGATCGGATTTCCGGAAAAAGCCAGACAGAAACTAAGCGGCTGAGCGCTCACACGAGCGCATCAGCTGCTTCGTTTTATCGATTGGTGGGGGTCTTAGTGCTCGGACCCCCACCAATCAAAACTTCTGACATGTCACGCTTACATGTCAGAAGTTAGTTAAACGTTTAGCTACACTTTAAGTTATTCAGTAAAATATTCTAATACTATTGGCTTTTAACAACTGTTCATGTTAAGAAGTTAATACTCAAAGTTGAACATCTACATAGGTCTTAGGAAATAATGGAGTGAACTGCTATCTTAGTCTTTTAGCAAAAATGCTGTTATTGAGTTCTTAGGGCCATTGACTAGATCTATCAGAGCGCTAAAGGTCTGCATTAAACAAAGAAATTAATTATGTAATAAGAGCTCCGGAACTGAACTCATCTTGTGAGAAAAAGCCAGGGTTGTGTTTGGTATTTAAGATGATAAGCACGTTTACACGGCTTTATTAAATTATGAGAATAATCTTTTGTGGGTTGTTTTTTTTAGCAGTGATCAGCAATGGAACAAGTAATTACAATTTTAGTTGTTTTCTTTCCTGTAAAAGAAAAATACTTTGAAATTTGTTTACTATTCTGTCTTGAAGAAAAAAATATATTTTCCATGCAGATTCATAACCATAGAATGCAATAAAGGCACGTTTTTTTGTAAAATGTACCAGTCAATTTTAAATTGCCAATTTCTACAATTGCATATACCAGCGCTGGACAAATTCCAGAGGCTAAGTAGAGAATGTGCTTAGAAAGTTCCTACTAACAGGCAACTTTTTTGCTGTGTTCTACCATAGTTTTTGATTCACGGCTCCAGATATGGTCTAGCCGGCTGTGATGCTCCACAATTATTTTGAGCTGCGATGAGACCATTTTCCATGGACCGGGGGTGGGGGGGGGGGTGTGTGTGTGCTTTGGGTCAGTTCACCTATGCGTAAATACTTCAGATTTTCCGCAACGGAATTCGCAGCATGATACTGTAGCAGCAAAGTGGTTCAGATAGAACAAATCTCATCCACTCGCTGCGTAAATAACGAGCGTAAAAACCGCTCAGAAATCGACATGCGGTAGGGAGTTTTATTCTGCGTAATGTCAATTGTATTTGCGTAAATCCTGCTTATTTGTTGCGGCTTTTCCCCATTGAATTGGGGATGAAGAGGTAAAACCCACAATAAATAGCAGTAGTTGCGTTTATTGCGGTGGAATCACAGTGATTCTGCTGCAACAAACGCAATTCAGAAAAAACAACAACTTATACTTACCCAGAAGTCTGTTTCTTTCTCCAGGCCGGCCTCCTGGGATGATGATTCATCCCGTGTTACCCCTGCAGAAAATCACAGGCTGTAGCGGCGGTCATATGGGATGAAATGTCGTCCCAGGAGGCCGGCCTGGATGACGTCACAGGGCCGGTACCCTGGGTTGACGCTTCAACCCATGTGGCCGCCGCTGCAGTGTTTTTTCGCCCGGAATACCCTGCAGCCACAGGGGCGGATACTAGATACCGTGGCCCAGTACCAAATGATCCACGGCCCTGTACTGGTCCGTTACCCGGTTTTTGGGGATCACTGGTCTAGAGTACTATTCTAGCTGCTTCATTTATCCAGACATGTGGCATAAGTAGATCACTTGACACTGCGCTACTTCAGAAGCGCCATTAATGTCAAAAGCTCCTTATTGCCTATTTATGTTTTTTGGAAATAGTGCTCTGTTGAAGATTCCAAGTTATATAAATCTACTACCAGAGTAGAGGGCACATTGCTAAGCATCATTACCCTTTTTACTTCAATCATTAATCCAGGGGTCCCAACTTTTATCTTCTGACATCTCTCCATATCTGCACACAATTCATCATACAGCCACTGATCCGGATATCTGAACTTTATAGAAATGATCACCTTATAAACTGTTGACTTCCTTCATCATGGCTTTTAATGGTTATGAAGAAATTGGTATTTATCAGTAAGTCCAGTTTGGCTACCCATGCATAGTGGCACAATCCTCAGTGCAGATATAAACGTGTCTGAGTACTTTCTGGTATTCTACACCTCAGTGGTTGAATTATGAATTTTTAGAACATGAAAAATAATATTGAAAAAAAATAAATATTGCCATGTATAATCAAAGTCTTGAATATTTTCTGGTCTTTCCGCTTTCCTTCTCACTGTCTTTTTGAAAGATCTAGTGAAATTCATGGTAATGATCACTGAAAAGTTACTAATTTGCTTTTTTTCCTCTCTTTTTTTTTTTTCATAATTAAAGATTCTCAAGCATATTGAAAAAGGTCTTTTGGGAGCCATTTAGTAAGAATCCCATTGTCTCTTTTGTTCTGCAGAGACTTGTGGAATGGTTTAATAAGTATACATCACCATATTGGCTCGGTGCCGTTTTAGCAGTGCTCGTTTACAAAGGTAGAAGAGAAATCCCTTGCTGACTGCATGCATTGCCTTCAACCAATCAGAATAAGTTAATAACTAAGGTCTCGTATACTATAGATGGGAACTTATCCACTCATGGATCTTAATGGCTGAATGCCCCTGCTGCTCACATAAATGGCCCTGAGGAACATTGAATTGACGCTGAAGTTAAAATATTGTTCAACTCCAAGGGAGTTCAGCCACGTCTAATATCCTATGTTTAAAAAGCTGAGGTTGCAATTGATATAAACAATAAAAATATATCAAATTATAACAATTCATATATATTAATAATGGTAATATTATTTATATGAAAGATTAAGTACTCGCCCAAGTGCATACGACTTGAAAGGTGAACGGATAATTCCCAATCATAAATGAGTTATTAGGAAATTAGTGTGAATGCAGTTTCCTAATATGCAAGTATAGGTTCAGTTTTGGCTTACCAAATTATTTTTAGTTTTCATGGAACATATTTAAAGAGAACCTGTCACCTGCCCAAAAAACTGCAGCTGATATCTCAGTTAGGCCCCATGCACGGCCGGCCGCCGACTGACAGCCGCATTTTCGGGCCGTGCTCCCATACAAAGTATGGGAGCACGGCCCGCAAAATGCAAAAGAACGGACATGTTTCATAATTCCCGGAACATTTCCACGGCACGGACACCCTTCCGTAGTGCTGCGGAAAGGTGTCCGCGTTCAATGAAAGTGAATGGGTCAGTTTTTGCGGACCGCAATTGCGGTCTGCAAAAGCGGAGGTTTTTGTACGGTCGTGTGCATGGGGCCTTAGATTGCAGACGCCTCACAGATTCTGCCGCTTTTTATTCTTTCTTCTAACCCCCACCGTTGCTGAGATATCAGTGCCGTTAGTTCTGGTGTCCGATATGCAAATAGGGCCTTTGACTGACAAGTGGGCTGGACCTGTCACTTCATAAGTGGTAACCGCCCACTTGACAGTCTAATGCCTCATTTGCATATCGGACACCAGAACTAACGGCCCTAATATCTCAGGAACGGTGGGGGCTAGAAGAAAAAAATAAGCATCAGAATGTCAGTTAGATTGCAGATTCTGATATTCTGTGAGTCGCCTGTAATCTAACTGAGATGTCAACTGCAGTTTTTTTGGGCAGGTGATAGGTCCTCTTTAAAGTACATGACAAGTAGTGGGTTAAAACCCCGTAAGAACACAGTTAGGATCAATTGTAGCTTAGCCGCGTGTTCTTATAGGAATAAGTGATAGTATGAAATCTAACTCCTGTCGCATCAAAGGCACCAGCTACTATTCTGTTCCTTTAAATGCTTTATACTACAGCTCTGCTTTTTTAGTTTGGTTGCCCACCACACAGTAGCTCACCAAGAGGCCAGTGCATAGAGAGCATACTATTATTACAGCAAGGATAGGATGATTAAGAACTACAAGTAACTAAACAGACAGCTTTTAAGGATATTCACACAAATACTGAGGCAAATAGACTTTGACAGGGAGGGGGGGATCACCCCATTTACATAATAATTATAACTGTGTCCTAAGAGTAACATTATTGCTGTAAATGTGGCTACCATTTGTAAAACTTTCAAGGAAATGGTAGCCACCTAAATTCATTGACAGGCCTAACTAGAGTGCATACAAACTATTACCTCATATTAGTTCACTGAAACCTAAATCCCATAGTGGGATATTGAACATTTTGAATGTGGTAAAAGAATGGAAAATATTGCTTAAGGCGATAGTCCAGGATTAGAAAAACATTGCTGCTTTCTTCTAAAAACAGCACCACATCTGTCTACAGGTTGTGTGTGGTATTGCAGCTCACCTCATTAACTTTAGCTGTAATACCAGACACAACCCATGGACAGGTGAGGTGCTGCCTTTTAAAGTAAAGAAGGCAGCATGTTTTTCTTATTTTTGGCAACCCCTTTAATTGCTTCTAGGAAGTTAATGATCTTGCTGATAATATAAATCTTTTGAAAATTTGGAGACCATTTTGGCATTTTAGATTCAATTGGTCACAGATTGCAAAACATAAGGCCGTGAAGAGATTGCTGATAATGTTTGCCTGACCTGGAGTCTCCAGATGTCTGTCAGGACAGCTGGTAACTTCCGCTATGAATGCAGTGGTCAATTGGCTGTTCTAACTTCATCTTAAATTGACAATTTACTAGGTTTGTCCTTCTGTGCATATATAGAAGTAGCAGCGCTGAGTTTGTCACTTTGCACAAGTCTTGGTTGTTCACGTGTATATGCATATATATATGGTCTAATGTTCAGTAGAGCCAAGTATCAATTGTTTAATGTACAAATATACTGAGATAATATACATGTCCATGTGTTAATCCGTTTTTACTACTACTAGCTACTGTGTCTGTGCATGGCCTCTCACGTCTCGCCGCTGCCACTGTAAAATGCTGCATCACATTTCTCTAGGAACCCTGTATGGATTATTACTCTTAATCCTGTTCAAGGGATGGGATCCTATTACTTTGGTCATTCAGTGTCTTCACTTTGATATTAAATGTTGCATTAAATCATTATTCCTAGTAATATGCTAGTAGTGTCTGTGCACAGTGCAGTTTACAATCCGATTATGTCGCGCGCCTTGTTAGTGCAGGTTAATTTGTGTGATATTTTATCTCTTTAGTTATCATTATGTGAAAAATGCTAATGTGAGCGCGAGCTGCACTGACTTACATACAAGCGGCTTGTGGATATTGGAATTAATAGCTCAGCACTGCAGTTCATGGTTAGTTTATCTATCCATTCTTTTAGTCCAGGAGTTAACCTTTTGTGTTTCTTATTTTGCCAAATATTCACTGAAGATATAGGTTTTCGCCCTCTGGAAATAACAAGACTGCTCCCATTCACACAGGAATCCAGTTTTTTTTTAAGTTGGGTAATAACGGCAGCTAAAAAATTTCATATAATAAAAAAAAATAAAGTCATTGAGCACTACAATCCCACATATAAGAGAAAGCAAACATTTAAACCATCATCAAACCTCATCTTACTTGAAAATAAAGCAGTCTGTCTCTCTGAAATCTTGCATTGAATACCCAATACCCTTAGGGCAGATACAGACGAACGTTGCGTTTTTGCACGCGCAAACAACGCTGCGTTTTGCGCGCGCAAAAACCATTTGATAGCTGCGTGTGTCATCCGTGTCTGATGCGCGGCTGCGTGATTTTCGCGCAGCCGCCATCATAGAGATGAGGCTAGTCGACGCCCGTCACTGTCCAAGGTGCTGAAAGAGCTAACTCTTTCAGCACCCTCGACAGTGAATGCCGAACACAATATCGAAAAACCTGTTGAAAAAAAGAAAAAGTTCGTACTTACCGAGAACTTCCCGGCCGTTGCCTTGGTGACGCGTCCTTGGTGACGCGTCCTTGGTGACGCGCCTCTCGACATCAGGCCCCACCTCCAGTCCATGTGACGCGCCAGTCCATGTGACCGCTGCAGCCTGTGCTTGGCCTGTGATTGGCTGGAGCTGTCATCCCGGGAGGTCAGACTGGAGGAAGACGCCGGGAGTTATCGGTAAGTCAGAACTTCGTTTTTTTTTCTACAGGTTCATGTATATTGTGATCGGAAGTCACTGTCCATGGTGCTGAAACAGTTTAACTCTTTCAGCACCATGGACAGTGACTATCTCCTGACGTAGCGTACCGATTATTTTTTTCCCGGTGAAGTTCGGTTCGCTTGTCCGCCTTCGCTCATCGCAAAGACACTCCGTTTGGATGTTCGGAAACAGAAAAGCACGTGGTGCTTTTCTGTTTACATTCATCCTTTTGACAGCTGGTGCTCTGTTTCAGTCGGTTCGCAGGGAAGTGCTTCCGTGCAACCTGCGTGGTTTTCACGCACCCATTGACTTCAATGGGTGCGTGATGCGCGAAATACGCAGAGTTATTGAACCTGACGCGCTTTTTGCGCAGCAGACAAACGCTGCGCAAAAAGCACGGACTGTCTGTACTGCACCATAGACTTGTATTGGTCCATGCGTGCCGCGTGAAAACCACGCGGCCCGCACGGACCGAATACACGCTCGTGTGAATCCCCCCTTAATGCAATGCCAATTATTGCAGTGGCAGATGGCTGGAGAACTCATTGAAATGTATTGGTAACAATAAACCGGCTTTTTGAAAAACCAGTGGAGAAATTGTAATATTGTGCAAATATATTAACCTTTAGAAAAAGATAAAAGGAATGATAACTTTTATTACTAAATTTGTTTTTGGACATGGCCCTACTTACACCATTAGTAATGTAATAAGTATAAAGGTAGACAATAAATCTAGACTCAAGCAACCTTAAAAATAAAGCGAAATGGTGGCATTTTACTCAGTTGTCTGAAATCAGAGAAAAGGTCTACCTTTCTTTTATTTCATAAACAGTGCCACTCTTCACCATGGACTGTGTCTGGTATTGCAGCACGGCCCCATTCAAGTGAGCTGCAATACCAAACACAGTCAATGGACAAGAGTGGCACTGTGTTTCTAATATCAGACAGCACAATCTAATATGTTCATATCTGAATAAAGAGTCATAAAATAATTTGGGGCGAAAGTCAAGAACTTTGCCTTGTATACTGTAGATCCCGCCAGTCCGTTGTACCTACCTGATTTGAGGTATTGTTTAGAATATTAGTTGCTGCTGACTTTTCTAAGGGTGTAGTCACATGGTGCGTTTTTGCCGTGCGGCCGAAAGCTGCACTGAAAAAGCGCGATTTGGTGCAGTTTTTCAGTTAGCACGGAAACCATGCCAGATCACTGTAAAATGCATGCTTTTCTCCAGTGCAGTTTTCAGCCGCACGGCAAAAAACACAACAAAACCGCACCATGTGAATACACCCTAATGGCCCCAGTTCCTCTTCCCAGTGCGCTTAGGCTAGTCATGTACCAACCTCTTTACGCTATTTATTATGCACAATACAGATGAGTGGTGCGTAACTTTTTAATTTGTATATGGTTGGAAGGTATACCACCAGGACAGGGCATGGGGCACAATTTGCTCCCAAGGCCACAGGAATAAGATAGCATCGATGGATCTCGGGAACAGATCAAATAAGTACAGTGGTCAATATTTGCCTTTAAGATTTTAACATGGTGTTAAGTCTGTGCAGCATTGTATGTGAGGAGGTTACGTATACAGGTGTGTCTGGGAACACAAACGCTTTCAGACAATCAGATATCTTCCATATGACGGCCTCATGTACAGCTGACAAAGTGAAAGCTTATTACAGCACTTGAAATCCCTCCTCACGGGGTGCTGAACTCCGACAAACGACTACTTCTCGTATTTCCCTTTGTTTGTGAAGGAGAAGAGGGTGCTCTTCCTGGATCTGTGAGAAACATTACAGCTGTGTCTCTGACAGACAAGTTCTTCTACGCTGACTAAGTCTATTAGTAAAGCCAAGCTCTTCATCATGGGTTTTGTGCCACTAAAGTTACAGTGCAAACAAGACCAAATTGGTACTATCGTCTTTATGTTTCAACCAGCTTAGACAATTTCTGGATTGAGTTGTAGTTCAGTGTTAGGTAAACCAGTGAAAAAAATAACATTTGGTCTTCATGTGGGTCAAAATCACCATCTACATCAATATCAACATCATCGGTTAAATTAGTGACTTATGTGTGTATATGTTTACATATTGATGTAGAGGGTGAGTAAGAGCTTTTCTACACGGAGGAAATCCGCCACAAATTTCCACCTCCCGTTCATTTCAATGGGAGTCGGAACACATATGTTTCCCGCTAGCTGATTTTTTCAGCTAGCGGGAAAAAGAAGCATCCTGCTCGATCTTCGGGCGGATTCTGCCCAAACTTCCCATTGAAGTCAATGGGAAGGAGGAACCTTAGTAGTTCTGCGGTGGATTTTGCGGCAGAACCGCATAAGCTGGGTACGACGTATTTGCCACTGAAATAGCATATCTAAGGAAAAGTTTACATTTTTATTTTGCACCAGCCGCAGCGCAATCATTTATGGAAAAGTCCTGTAGGGTGAAAATGCTCACTACAAAATCCACTGTGTGAACAGGGCCTATAAGTGTCCTAAAAACTGTATCAGGAGGCTTATTCCATATTTATTAAGTAACTGAAACACTTTTAAGACCAAATTTAGACCCAGAAGGGATGTTATGGGGGAGTGATGAGCAGTGGCTTGTTAGTTTCAGTTGTACAACATATTTATCAGAGTCTAAATGACAGAATTTTGGCTTGCAAAAGTAGTCACTTAAATAAACACACTAAATATGTTGCAAACACAAATCAAATTAATGTCAGTTTTTACATAGTGTCAGAAGGTGTTCCAGCAACAGTGTTGATAAATTGACTCCAATGTCCCTATAAGGGTATGTTCACACGCAGTGTTTTCAGGCATAATTCAGGCATTTTACACCTCGAATTACACCTGAAAAAACACCCCTAAAAAATACCCCTAAAAACACCCCTAATACACCTACAAACCCATTGCTTTCAATGGGAATCACAATGTTCTGTTCTCACGAGCCTTTATTTTACACGTCGCTGTCAAAATATTGTGCGTAAAATGACGGCACGAAAATCGCGAGTGGCTTCAAAAACGTCTGAAAATCAGGAGCTGTTTTCCCTTGAAAACAGCTTCGTATTTTCAGATGTTTTTGCTCACTGCGTGTGAACATACCCTAACACTTACCCAGAACACAAGCATTATTGCCATGAGGAGTTACAGGCCTGTAATATTAAAGGGCTCGTCTCATAATAGACAACACTTTTCCATAATCGCTACTAGGGGATATGGACATCAAAAATGGCATATGGGCGCTATACGCCGTATTGACCTCCCTCTATAAACTAGAATACTACATATGAACGTTATGTAAGGGCAAAGCCACACGTGGCGGAATTGCTCTTGAATTCCGCTGCGGACACTCCGCAGCGTTAATCCGCAGCGGAGCCGTTTCTCCATTGACTTCCACTTCTATTTAGTAGTGTTCGTTTAGACGAGGCTGAAAATTCCGCTGCGGAGCATAGGCTGCGGTGCGGAATTTGGTGTCCGCAGCATGCAATGGATGTTGCAGAGTTGTGGCGGACTGGTTGCGGACAAATGGCGGAATTTCTCCATTGACTTCAATGGAGATTCTAATTTCCGCAATGAAGTCCGCAGCTGTCATGCACATGTTATGTGTGCTGCGGATGCGTCTTGCTTTTTTGACATGACATTTCTTCATTCTGGCTGGACCTATGTATTTCTAGGTCTACAGCCAGACTGAGGAAGTCAATGGGGCTCCCGTAATTACGGGAGCGTTGCTAGGAGACGTCAGTAAATAGTTACTGTCCAGGGTGCTGAAAGAGTTAAGCGATCGGCAGTAACTGTTTCTGCACCCTGCACTACCGATCCCAATATACAGCAACCTGTCAAAAAAATAGAAGTTCATACTTACCGAGAACTCCCTGCTTCTGTCTCCAGTCCGGCTTCCCAGGATGACGTTTCAGTCTAAGTGACGGCTGCAGCCAATCACAGGCTGCAGCGGTCACATGGACTGCCGCGTCATCCAGGGAGGTCGGGCTGGATGCCGAAAGAGGGACTCGTCACCAAGACAACGGCCGGTAAGTATGAAATTTGTTTACTTTCACTAGGGAAAGTGCTGGCCCTTCTCTCTATCCTGCACTGATAGAGAGAAGGGAAGCACTTTTACCGCAGTCCGCAGCAGCTAGTCCGCATCAATTTACTGCACATTTTGGGCAGATCCGCCGCAGAATCTGCAACACAGATTCTGTGCGGCATTGATGCGGACAGTTGCGGAGGAAATCCGCCACGTGTGGGCATGCCCTAATACTACATATGTCTGGTCTGATGCGGCTTTCCCCAACGATAACATCTGATCACCAGGGGGTTAGTGAATTCAGACCCGCTTCATTAGACAATTCCTGTATTGGCAGTGCTAAACTCAGGGAGGAAAGATGATGATTCTCAAATCCCTGGCAATGATTCGCCAATCATCTTTAATTGGAATAATAATCGATTGTCTATGTTCTTTTTCATGAAATTTTGACTTTTTTAATGTAGAAACATGTGAAAAAAAATTGTTGCAGCATTCCTATTTACAATCTGTGGTATAGAAATGGCTGCCTAATAGATCACATGGCCTTAATCTAGCATGAAATGAAAATTCTGAGTGCAACAAAGTATTATATCTGGCATGTTACTGGCAATATAATTAATCAATCTGACAGTTGTCTGATAATATTTTCAGTGTCTTTTTATGTTATAACAATGTCTACTTATTAGCGCTTACATGACCAATAGCAATGCTTATTTTTTAAGCCAGTGGCCTTTTTGGAGGCTATGAAGTGGAGTTGTCCAATTTTTGTCAGGCACCCAAATATACACAGATGCTTCCCTGCTCTTTTCTTCCCTTTCATTTTTATAATATAGTCACCCCCTATACCTTCTCTGCGTAGGCCTCATGCAAAATGCTATATTATGGATGCATGTTACATGGATCCGTAGTATATCACCCATAGACTACTATGTGCACATGTTGTATTTCTGTGTACTTAAAATTTCACACTTAGGCACACAAAGTGTCTCCAGGCAATGCTCCAGGCAATGCAGAATTATGCAAGTATTCACCCATAAAAACATTTCTTCTAGAGGAGATTATAATACCTCACAGAGGCACCAAACAGCAGTGTACAGACTGCCTAAGAGTCTGTAATATAGATTCTGTGTGTGCCTTACAGGGTCTGTGCATGCTGCAGTGTTGTGTATATGAGTATTACACTAGAGATATGAACTACCCCGTAACATCACAGAAATGCACCCCATAGGAGCTAGTAATCCAAATAACTATTTTTGTATCGCATATAAAGTATTAATTATAAAATATGCTAGTTTTAAATAGAGATAATTATTTTAATAGTTCACATTCGGTAGATTTCATTGTGTAAATATCTGGAAATATACTTTATATTGAATGAACCTATAATTAAAGCCTGTCCAATAATTATCTGAAGTATATACAGATTTTTCCTTCCTTACCTTTCCTCCTATCTCTATATATCCTGAGATGTGTGGTGTGAGAGGACCAGCTTAAAAAAAAACAAAACATGATTTTGTGATGCTCTGTGACGAGATGGCTATGCTATTTATGTCTATGGCTCGTCACCCAGTGGTTATGATCTGAATTACATAGGATTTGCTAGCATGTCGCGATATTGAAATAAATTTGTTTCATGAGAAATTTGAGTCCTTAACAAAATTCAAGCTAAGGTAAGTGTGGACACATCATAAATTGTAGCTATTGACTATGCTTAGAAAAGAAACAATAACTATGATCAGTCACAATACTCTTGAGACAGGATTGTCTCTTGAGAATTTTTTTTTTTACATGTGGGCACCAGTGGGGTTTAGCCACCGAAGCAGTCAGATGTTACATTGTAGTATATTGGATTTAAAAAACTAATCTTACAATACAGGTGAAAATACAAGGTTTTTAAATTATTTTAAAATCCTACTTGCTGTATCTCTTGTGGTTTCGTTGCATTTTTCATAGACTTAGTTCTAGGAACATTTTCTGGGAACGTTTTTTTCAATACAAATTAAGTGAAACTGAGGGGGGAATTTAACACCTGGTTTTCGCTATGCAGTAGAGATGCTACTTTCAGCTGCAACACTACAGGTACATATCGCTGTACCCTTATACACTTCATGGCACAGGGGGCATCGTTGCTGACTATGCTAAATATCAAATACATTGATATCCACTCCATACTTCCCCATATCCACATATGGATAGAATTATTGTTCCTACTGCACGTTTCTCAGAGAAGAGCCCTCAGGTCTACGAGTCATATTCCAGTTCAGTCTGCAGATCATTGCCTTCAGTGAGGATGATAACCAATGCAACTAAGCATTCTGTTACAGGAAAAAGCCTCCAATAGTTATTGCCTATGTTTTCTTTCTCATTCTGGACTAGAAAATCATTACATTTCTCTAAAGAAGCAGTACTGATCCCCGGTGTACCGTAACCAGTGCTGTGTTGAAAAGAATTCGGCAAAGCTTTGGCTTCTTTATTAATATAGTAGTATAAGTAAGCTGATCATTACATAGAAACAAATCTTTATAAATGTAACAGTGTCTGTGTGTATGATGGTGCTACGGTATTCTTAGAAAGGAATATTCTGCCGCGATATACGGAGAGTGCTCTTAACATCAGGTACCATCCAGAGTGGGATCACAATCAAATTTACTTATCTCCGACACGCACATGGTCCAGGACCAATCTTATAGGTAGACAATTAACCTTTCAATATCTTTTTGGAGTATGGAAAAAATTGGAGAACCCTAAAACACCTGCAAAAATGCTGAAGATCATACAGCTTTTAAAAATATATATTAGGAAACGGCATAAATGGCAAACCCTTAATATAATGTTATCATCAAAAACGTTTCTTTTAGCCCCAGGAATATTCCAATAAAAACCTGTGGGACCGTAGGCAATATCTCACACTTCCTCTGAAGATCTGTGAGTAGACACAGGCTATTTTAGGACAGCCTTTTAAAAAATCTTGCTACCTCAAATGTAGGGAGCAATGTATATACCCCCAGAATAAAAACACTCACATGGACTGTACAAGTACACATAGATTTAATCTACATAGTGGAATAACTTTGTAAATACATTGCTTTACTTATTCTCCACTGATCCTGATTTACAGCCTGTATTATACCCCAGAGCTGTATTCACAGTTATGTTGGTCGTCACTGGAAACTGTCGACAAGCTTGTTGTCAGACATGTCTTTAACGTCTCAACTGAGCTCTTATAATACAGTTGGACTAAAAAGGTTTAAAGAAGGAGTAGTTACTCTGAAACACTCTGTGGCACTGTTCCTCAGGAAAAAATGCAAACATTTTTGTTCACATGTCAGTTGCATCAGCATTAGTTTTTTTGTTTCTCAGTGATTACAACTGATGCAAAAATTTATCAGTTGCCATCAGGGTTTTTCACGATTTTTACTACAAAACCATCAGTTGTCATCAGTTGTCGTTAGTTGTCATCAGTTTTTACCATCCGTTTTTAACATCAGTTTTTACCACAATGGTCCACAAAATGGTAGTCTAGGCTCTGAAAATGTGCCCCTGTATATAGTGCCACACACCCCCTGTAGATAATACCGCAGTGCCTTCTGTAGATAGTGCCACACACCCCCTGTATATAGTGCCACACACCCCCTGTAGCTAATGCCGCAGTGCCCTCTGTATATAGTGCCACAACCCCCTGTAGATAATGCCACGGTTCCCTCTGTAGATAGTGCTACACCCCCTGTAAATACTGCAGTGCCCTCTGTTGATAGTGCCACCCCCTGTGTATAGTGCCACACACCCCCTGTAGATAATAGCGCAGTGCCCTCTTTAGATAGTGCCACACCCCCTGTATATAGTGTCACACCACCCGGTATATGGTGCCACACATGCCCCTGTAGATAATGCCGCAGTGCCCTCTGTATATAAGGCCACAGTACCCCCTGTAGATAATTTCACAACCCCCCTGTAGATAGCGGCACACAGCCACCTTGTAGGTAGCGGCACACAGCCCCCTTGTTGATAGCGGCACACAGCCCCCTTATAGGTAGCGCCACACAGCTCCCTTGTAGGTAGTGCCACACAGCCCCCTTGTAGGTAGCGCCACACAGCCTGCTTGTAGATAGCGCCACACAGCCCCCTTGTAGGTAGCGCCACACAACACTGTCCCCTTGTAGGTAGCGCCACACAGCCCAAAGCCCCCTTGGTAGCGCCACACAGCCCACTGCCCCCTTGTAGGTAGTGGCACACAGCCCCCATGTACGTAGTGCCACACAGCCCCTTTGTAGGTAGTGCCAGACAGTCCCCTTGAAGGTTGTGCCACACAACCCACAGTCCTCTTGAAGGTAGTGCCACACAGCCCCCATGTAGATAGCACCCCCTCCCCCTTCCTGCAGATAGCCCGTAGCTCCCTAAAGGAGTGAAATCCCCCTTTGGCTGGGGATTCCGCACCTGGAGTGCTCCCCTTCATGTCTCTGTCCATATATATGGACAGTGACATCAGGGGCAACTCCTGAAGCGGAATCCCTGTACACAGCGTTGCCGACGCTGTGACCGGGGATTCCACTACAGGAGAAGCCCCTGTCGTCTGTGTCCATTTATGGACAGTGACGTCACTGGCTTATCTTGGAGTGGAATCCCCAGTCACAGAGTCGGCAACGCTGTGGACAGGGATTCCGCTTCAGGAGTTTCCCCTTATGTCACTGTCCATATATGGACAGAGACATCAAGCGGAGCGCTCCAGGAGTGGAATCCCCGGCCACACGAACTGGTCTCTTCATCAGATACAAACACAGTGTATCTATGGAATCTATGTGATTTCAGATCTGAAGTCAGCTAAATTGTAAAACCAGCTCTGGAAAGTTGTAAATCAGTATTAGACTAAAATGCATAAATGAATGTAGTTCTAAAGTTGCAAAAATTTTAATGTAGACTATATGTCAACTCTGAATTAATGTGCAAAGGTGAGCATATCTTAAAATACTTCACCTCAAAGGATATAATTTAAAAAAAACAACAAGGTATCTTTAATAGAAAAATTGTTATTCATGTGCTGCTGTCTCTTTGTGAAAATTCTGTTGTTTACTGTGTGTTTAAATATAATATGATTTTTTTTTTAAAATAAAGGCATCCGGCGTGCTAAGGTGAAACACATGAAACACTGTGACATTTTATGGGCACATTTTAATGAAACGTAGCTCATTCAGTCCCGTTTGTGGTGACTCAGCTGATGCACCATGAAATACTGGGCTTGCTTAGCTCACCTCTTTCTGTGCCATGAAGCTGATGTATTTGTTGAAGTCAGAGTAACGGTATTTCACGCCAGGCTTCTTGAGGCCAAGAGGTCATACTTTAATTAGACAAAGTCGACTCTAATTTATGGCCCCACAAAGCTGTTATAGGAAATCTATTGGAAAAGACTGGAACAAATCAGTATTGATAAAGCTCATTTACTCCTATGATTTGCTTGATCAGCGAAAATATACCAAAAAGTAACAGTATAACATCTGATTCCCAGATCTCATTCGGTTATCTTATCACACGTATCGCGCTTGAATTTTAATTTTAGCAGGTTCAGATAATCAATATTTAATCACCAAAAATTAGAGTTAAAAAAAATTCATTTATAAAGCTAGATTTACAAAAGATGTTGAAAAAATTTGCAATTTAGATCAGTAAATGGATGTATAAAAAGTTCAAGTTCTTTTTGTTAGTTCTGTACCAGAAAAGATGGTTGTGAAATGGTTCTAGTTGTCACATTACAGACAACCCCTTTAATGTGGCAACCTCTTTTGCCTGGGATAGTCATGGCTAGCTATGACTGATATGTAATATTACAAGGCGTATGTAATATATGGACTGTCTTAATCAGCAAGAGTAATAGCCACTGCTTGTTAGCAGCTCTTTACTGTGGCTCATAAAGGGGTTCCCAAATGGGGGACCCTCTTCTCTATGTCTATATGCCGTAATAGGTTTCCGATGATTTAAAACTAGGGCCTCTTTGTGGACTTTTCAAGTTGTTGTACAATATTGCAGCTTGTGATGTTGCCAAAGTGCAGGGACAGCCTGTAGACAAGAAAATAAAAAAAAATGAGATTCACCTTTGATTGTCATCACTTTTCAGTTTACGTCTATATTTAATCTACAGGGTGGGCCATTTATATGGATACACCTAAATAAAATGGGAATGGTTGGTGATATTAACTTCCTATTTGTGGCACATTAGTATATGGGAGGGGGGAAACTTTTCAAGCTGGGTGTTGACCATGGCGGCCATTTTGAAGTCGGCCATTTTGTATCCAACTTTAGTTTTTTCAATGGGAAGAGGGTCATGTGACACATCAAGCTTATCGAGAATTTCACAAGAAAAACAATGGTGTGCTTGGTTTTAACATTACTTTATTCTTTCATTAGTTATTTACAAGTTTCTGACCACTTATAAAATGTCTTCAAAGTGCTGCCCATTGTGTTGGATTGTCAATGCAACCCTCTTCTCCCACTCTTCACACACTGATAGCAACACTGCAGAAGAAATGCCTCCCGATCTGACCCCCTTAGACTTTTATCTTTGGTGTCATCTGAAGGCAATTGTCTATGCTGTGAAGATGCGAGATGTGCAGCAACTGAAACTACGGATACTGGAAGCCTGTGCTAGCATTTCTTCTGCGGTGTTGCTATCAGTGTGTGAAGAGTGGGAAAAGAGGGTTGCATTGACAATCCAACACAATGGGCAGCACTTTGAACACATTTTATAAGTGGTCAGAAACTTGTAAATATCTCATGAAAGAATAAAGTGACGTTAAAACCAAGCACACCATTGTTTTTCTTGTGAAATTCTCGATAAGCTTGATGTGTCACATGACCCTCTTCCCATTGAAAAAACTAAAGTTGGATACAAAATGGCCGACTTCAAAATGGCCGCCATGGTCAACACCCAGCTTGAAAAGTTTCCCCCCTCCCATATACTAATGTGCCACAAACAGGAAGTTAATATCACCAACCATTCCCATTTTATTTAGGTGTATCCATATAAATGGCCCACCCTGTACATATAATGTTGAGTAACTTTGAAAAGATCCTTTCCTCATCTTGTACTGATCTTTCAGTACAACGTGTTTTAAAGGCCTTCATCTCTGACAATACAAATCAGCAGAGCATTCTATATATACAAAGATTCTGAACCAGGAGGGATTACAAGGACATGTGAGCTCCAAGCTATGATGATGTATGATGTATGTTTTCGTTGAGAATAAACTATAAGACATGATGTAGCTCAAGATAAGTAAAAAAGAAACAAGATTTGCACACTACTCCATATTATTTGTAAATTACGTCTTGGTATAAAGCATAAAATGTGTTCCTGCAAATTTGAGTGTAAGTTTAGGGCTAAATGAAGACATGAAGTTGCTGGGAAATCGCTGTCGCAATATGACCGCAATTATAGCCCCAGCCTAAAATACATGTGTTATTCTGTCAGAACAAACTTGGCTGCTGCATGGCAGATCCCCAAAATCTATTAGATTGACTATTGTTTTAAGCTTTACCTTAAATCCTAACATCAGTAATGGCTACCTAATATCTCAGTGACTGTAGAATTCCTCATTAATAATCCATATGTAATGAATCAAGTTATTGCTTTTCCCAAGCAATGAGTTTGGTCCTCTCATATAAATATATATATATATATCCTACTAAAGATTTAAATGCTATGTCGACTTATGGGATTTTGAAACACGGAGCTCATTGTTCTCAAATGCACTTATGAAAGCAGAAGCGTCTGTGGGTTTTTAGGAAAATGACAAAAATCATATGTATTACGTTAGCCACTTCTGATGCCTGGAGTAATATGGTCACTTGGTTGCGTTTATATGGATTCTTATCCGAGACCCACACCCATGTCATTTTGTATTTCTATTATAAGTGCATTATGGTTTCCATTCACGTTAAATAAAAATGTAATGATTTCTTCTGTCTCTGTATATTATGAATAGGGGGGCACTGAATTCTGCATTATACTCTTGTAGCCAGTCGTTTTTCTCTGTCTTGGAAAGCTAGCAATCCACCTGGGAATAAATCACAGCTCTTCTTTTCTAATGTGTCAAGACATATTTTAACAAGGCCTGTGGTATACTAGGGTGTAAAAGAGAATTCATTTTGACAAAAAGCTACGCGGATATGATCTTGGCAGCTGCATCAGGGAAAATCTCAGAAAGTTGTAACTGTTCTGTCCTTCACGGAGAATCTATTGACACCTGCGCAAAAGAAGTCCCTAGCATGTAGTATACAATTAGAGAGATATTCTGTGAATCAAAATCATGGTTAGATGTCTGTTTTTACTTTCCCTGTAACTAGGGAGCCAATTAGAAGCAGTGTTCATTTCCCCTGCAGCACCACCATAGGGAAAAGGAGGCATCACATAGTTCTCATTGAAATCAATGGGTTGTCCGTGTAATGCATGGACGTACCAGGTCCTCCAGAGTGGGAGACGCTCTTTGTAGTCGCTCTTTCAACCTGCTAATTGATGAAGGTTATTAATGAGGGACTCCCTACTCCGGAAGGCTTAATAGGTTATTTGTAAATTAGTTTTCTAGACCAGGCAACCCCTTTAATTCTCCAACTAAAACAATTTTGCGATAATTTAAGACAAAGGACAAGATTATGCCATCTCTATAGGCTGGGGCCATTAAACAAGTATTGGATGGTTTTATATGTATATATATATATATATATATATATATATATATATATATATATATCCCGTTAGACAGCCATATATATATATATATATCCTGTTAGACAGCCATAAAGTTGACGTGAGACATTTCAGCTATCCATAATCATTCTCGTGAGCTTATTTAACATGCTTAGACACATTAACCCAGTCACATTCATTTAGATACTGCTCGAACGAGGGACTGACAAGTGACTTCCTTTATTTCTTAGAATTAAAGTGTTTTTAGCTGGTTTATATGTTCAATGGAAGACAGATATAATTCATTGTGTGGAAAGTGTGTGTGGGAGGAAGAACAAGTAACAGGTCTTTTGCCTGTGACTCTCGTCTATGTCATACCGGCTGTTATGTCAGGGTCCTTTTCTGTATGAGCCTTTGTCAGAACGAATGCTGACTTTACTGATACACAGCAATGTATGTGGTGAAAGAGATGGCCATCATTACTGCGTAGACATTGTTAGAAGACTTGTAATGCAGGTGGAGGCGGTAATGAGATACAAGACTTTGTTTCATTCATAAGAACAGTTTGGTTACTTAGTGATAATTAAAGGTCAATAAATCTTCTACCCATCAAATCCATTATTTAGAGATTCCTTCCACACAGTTTTGACCGACTACAGTAGCCGCAGTATTTTCACGGACATTTCATTTCTTTACAATAAGAGAACTCTCCTCATAAATCTGCTGTGTTGAGTCCATTATACATCACTTTACCTAATTCGTCCACCCAGGCTGTATTTATACATGGATCAGAATCCAGTTTTTTTTTTTCTTTACAGAAATTGGGAGCATAACCAGAAGGGGTGCAGAGGAGACAAGTTCAATAAATGATTCATCATAATTGGGGGCCCGGGAGTTCCAAATTAACTCTCTGACTAAATTGTCTCTAAATTTATCATCACAAATCTGTTCAGTAGACAGGGATTTCTTCCATATGATCTAAACCTCCTTGTGGTCCTGATTGTGCAATATGAATTGGGTTCGTAGGAGGCAGAGCTAATGTTATAAATATGTAGAATATTGATTGTATATCACTTTATTAGAATATACTGGGCGCCTATTTCAGCATGAACCATTTATACCACAACATGTTTTGAGACTGCTATATTATATTATTTTAGTAATATTATGTCACTGCCCATTTGCTACCCTGAAAATGCCTAAATAATAAGTATCTTTTTCTCATACATATAGGTGTACCCATTAACATCCTTTTTTAAGTGTGATCAATTGCTAACATTTTTTATAGCAAACCTTTTTGTAACCTGGTCATATTAACATCCAATGTTTACTCATGCCTCTTCTCGGTAAATGAGCAGATGCATACAATGAACAGCAATCGCTCTTTGTAAGGTAAGGAGCTCTTTTATTGGTTTGGAGAAGGCATTAGTCTGTAAACAGATGACAGCTTTATTTACTTGCCTGTACAAAATGCACACATACGACTCCCAATAAGGTTTATTTTTCAGGTTCATTTTCTTTTTCTATATATTTTATTGTTTGTTTTTTTCAAGGCGAAGCCACAAAAGCCTCTAGAAATGTATCACACTGTCAAGCTGTAGTCAATAAAGTGTGTACATAGAGCACTGACATAAGGCAATAAGTGTTACCTTGCAGATGTGTCCCCTGGCTTTCCGGCTCCGAAGATAAAGAACGATGGTAGACCCTTTTCTTAGCCACAGGAGTAGTGAAGATGACATGAGACTTAGTCTGGCAGAGTTGTACAAACCCGGAGCCATGGAAGTCACTTTTTAAAAAGTAATATCTGGCAGCCATCCTGTTACATATCCTCCAGGCTTATAGGCACTCAGCAACAGTCTGCTGCCCTACAGCATGGCAATTTCTCAACCTGAACATACAGTAATATTGATACAGTCCTATTCTGCTAAAAACTATAGTGTTATAGTTAGAATACACTGTTCATATTTCTTTCAGCTGATTATAATATTGAATGACTATAAAATGTTCCTCACACTTTCTATATTTTTGGTATCACCCTCCTTCCTTGTAATATATAGGCACTTTCTCCCACACCATGGCAATAGCATTATGCAAAAGTGAAGATATGGTCTATAAAAACAGGAAGCCATGAAAACAATTCATTTTTTTTTTAACAGAATACAGTTCTGATTTCCTTCGCTGTTATATGCTCACAGGACCTCCTATATACTCAAGGTACAAGAAGAATTTAAGGGATAAATTCAGTTACGCTGGATTTACACACTATGATTTTGTCCTCAATAATACTGACAACCTGAGAACTCATTACTGGGCTGATCATCTTACCTATGCATTTACACACACACACACACACACACACACACACACACACACACACACACACACACGCGCATATAATATATATATATATATATATATATATATATATATATATATATATATATATAGCAATAGAAAGCAGCAGCACTCACTAGAGACAAATGTGTAGGTGCCAAGCAAGTCGTCCAGATCCAAGGACAAAGCAGTATATAAAAGTAGAAATCTTGCAGCACTCCAAATTGTGAAAAATAAGTGGTTTATTCAGCCAACAAACAGCGACGTTTCTGTCCTACAATAGGACCTGTATCAAGCTTGCAAGATTTCTACTTTTATATATATATATATATATATATATATATATATATATATATATATGAGAAAAAGAGTAAAGCAGCACAGCAGCAGCAGTGGGTGCAGGCCTCCTAGGTTGAGGCTAGGAACACTTGTTAATGAAATCCCAAAAAATGAAGAGGCAGCACTCCAAGGCTTGACAAAGATCCCATAGAGACGGATCGAAACGTTGCCTGCCTGGGGTGAATAAACACACCACTTTTTTTCACTAATTTCCTTGGAGTGCTGCCTCTTCATTTTTGGGATTTTATATATATATATATATATTTATATATATATATATATTGCTATGAAAAGAACAAGTAATGTATTTCCCTTATTGGCATAAGGAAGTACTATTCCCTATAATATGCTCTGTACATATATCAGAATGATAACATCGATACATACAAAAAGCAAGTAAGATAGCTTTTCTCCAGATGGAAACATTTGCTTTGTCCATTTACACAGAGCCATTCCAGGAGAGAGTTTTATTTAGTAGCTGGACAATTAGAGATTCCATAGAAAATTATAGAAATGAACCCAAAAATGTAGACATCAGCACAAAGTTTCTAGGTTTATTAGGTGCCTGGTTCTTGAGATTCGTCCGGCCCTGATTTACATACAGTACTATGTTAATTCTTATTGCTGATTTTTTTTATTTTTTTTATTTTTTTTAAAGTCAAGTTGGCTCCTGGATTAGTCTGACTGGGTCCTACAGACTCCATTATTTTGTAAATTCCTGCTTATGGCAATAAACAATAAATGCTCATTTTGAGCATTTTTTTTTAAATCTTTCTATGTTTCATGCCTTAAACTATCTTCTGATTGATAGGTCTTGTTCATTCTGACTAGTTGGTAAGTGTCAGGTGTCAGATTAAAAAATAAGCCAAGAGTTAATAAGCATATATAAAGAATGGCACACATAAATGTAGGTTTCAGAAGTTTTGGTGGCCAGGAGAATTATCTTGAAGGGCATTTCTGAGAATAAAATCACTACAGGCACAGCAATGGGTATAAAAGTGATCACAGTTACATAACTACATGTGTTACACCTGACTTTTATTAGCCATATTGCTAAAAAAATTCAGTCATCTACATAAAGTTCTAACCCAATACCCTGAACTTAGTTCTCATTCTCCAGTTTTTCCAAGCCATGCAAGCCAACTTATTGGCGTATCTGTTAATCACTTAGAATGTGTTCTTTATGATACGTTTTCAAGCACCAGGACTGATTTACTCCTAATAAAATGAGCCTCCTTCTTGGCGGCTTTGAAAATCTGTCTTTTCATTTAATAGCACAGATGGCCGGGCAGGAGGCAAGAGCCAATTTCATTTTGCTAGACTAGGACGGAGGAGAGGCACATACACTATTACTGCTGTACTTCTAGTGACAGGAGCGCGGCTGTAACAAGCAAATAAAAACCAATGTTCTCAAAAAGAACCTTACTAACTTACTGCCTTCCTGTTATTCTCTTATTGGGTCTTGGCTTACGTTCTTTACAAAAGGGAACATTAAAACAGCTGTGACTTTTCCCCCAGGAGCTAATAGCTTTGTAGCAGCTCAGCTTAAGACATCAAGATGGCATCAAGATATATAAAATGTACAATGACATAAGGCAAATTTGTGAAGATTTAGATTTTCTGTTAAATACTTGTATATAATAACTAATTGATTGATTTTTTAAAAAATATCCGTAATAAAATAAAAAAATAATATAGTATCTATAAACGACCATACTACATTTTTTTCTATCTTCAGCCCAACCCTATCTTCAAAACTTTAGACCAAGATTAAATTATTATTGTTTTTATGATTATTATTTTATAAATTGTTCTAGTTTTTATTATTTTTGATCAATTTTTAGTTTTAGCTTTTATTTATTGGTTTTGCAACTACAATTATGTAAATAAACTCTGAAAATAGTACTTTTACGGATAGGTCTTCTTTAACTACAGTATCTATCAGCTCTCTGTCTTCCCCAGAAAATAACAATTCTGGAGCAGCATTTCGTAGAATACTGCATTGCACCATTCCTCTGTTATTACTATTGGAAATAAACTGTTAGGGTATGTGCACACGATAGCAGGCTTTTACATCTGAAAAGACAGACTGTTTTCAGGAGAAAACAGCTGCCTCGTTTCAGACGTAAATGCTCCTCCTCGCATTTTGCGAGGCTTCTCTGACAGCCGTAAATTTTGAGCTGTGCGTCATTGAGTTCAATGAAGAACGGCTCAAATTACGTCTGAAAAAAGTGCCCTGCACTTCTTTTGACGAGGCTGTATTTTTACGCGTCGTCGTTTGACAGCTGTCAAACGACGATGCGTAAATGACAGGTTGTCTGCACAGTACGTTGGCAAACCCATTCAAATGAATGGGCAGATGTTTGCCGACGTATTGTAGCCCTATTTTCAGGCGTAAAACGAGGCATAATACGACTCGTTTACGGCTGAAAATAGGTCGTGTTACCATTCCACTTGACACACCCTAATCACAAGGGAAATTAAAACACAGTTGTCAATTTATTCATACATTTCCAGGAGGAATAACAGGAATGACACAATGCAGAGTTTTGAGAAAAGCTGCTCCAGAGGACTGGCACAAGGGAGAATTCAACAAAAAGGTTCACCAGCAATACTTTTCTATAGGGAATACCATATATATATTTTTTTAATCTAAAACAGACATGTTAGGAGAGCTGATGGGTCCTCTTTAAAGCAACAATAGAAGGGTTGATTTTTTTTTCATCTAAAATTGAGATAGCTCTTATAGACCAGATATGAAACCTAGCGTTCATTACCTCATCATAACTCAGAATATGTCCGTTTTATATGATTTGTTGATTTTGTGTTTCATTGCAGGTAGCTGAGGTGGGATTTTGTGTAGATATCTTATGTCCAGCTTGTTTTGAATGTCATACGATAATGAAGTATGATGTAAATGGCTCCCCGACCGGCATGAACTAACTATTATGTTCTTGAAGAATGTCACTTTGAAATTAGTGTTCCTTTGGTGCATATCTTGGATAAAATCACTGTAGCGTTGAGGCCTAGGGTGTCTTTCAATCTGTGTTCAGTGGCCTACTTTTTGGACATTGGAAAATGTGCAGGGAGTAACATACTTTAATTTACTTTTTCCTTTGCCAGAGTTTTAACTCTTGCGGCTTCACGGTATTTAGATTCTTATCTAGATGTGACACTGTTTATGGTGGGACAATCTACAAAGAAGTGAGAAAATTAGTAGCCTAGGAATGTACGTAAATAAAATTAGATATCGTGAATGTAGTAATATTACAAGCATTGCTTGGTTTTGGAAAGAGAAAAAAACTAAAAAATAATCACTAATAATCTTTTTTGTATAATAAATGCCCTATTATTTTTAGGTAATATACATCAGCAGCTTTTAGTAATTATAACACTTGGTAAGGCCCCATGCACACGACCATAGTTTTTATCCACAATTACGGATCCGTAATTGCGGATAAAATACTGACACATTCATTTATATATGCCATCTTCCTGTATATTTATGGGTGTGAGTCCAGGCCGTAGAAATGAGATACAAAAGATAGGACATGTCCTATTTTGCGTATTTACGGACTGTGCTCCAATACTTATTACTGTGGATCACACTCAGCGGCCCGTCCATGCAGTATTTACTGACCGTATTTATTGCATGGTCGTGTGCATGGGGCATCGCCCTGTATTTTTTGGCAACACTAAGTTTAGAGAATGATTTAGTTGTGCCTGCATTTGTGTTTGCTTTGAATAGTAAGGCTGACAACAAGGGGATTGCTATGTGTCCCCCTTACTGGGACACCCAGCGATCAGCTGTAATCTGTGTGGAAACCTGGCAGAAAGTGTTCAATTTCCTTGCAGCTTCACCACAGGAGAAATTAAGCATCACACAGTGCTCATTGGGTTGTCTGTGTAATGCAGGGCAGGACAGGACAGGTCCTCCAGAGCAAGAGACGCTCTTTATATCCACTCTTCACTTTAGCCATGAGATGAGGATCCTGAACAGAGGATCCTCCTTTATTCCCTAATGGGGTATATTAGAATGTGTGTTCTAAAGTAGACAACCCATTTAAAAACATTTTTTAAATATTTGAAGAAAGGGTTTATTTTTTAATACATTATTTTTTAAAGCGTACCTCCAATTATACGAACATTGTTTAGAAAAAACATTACAATGCAGGAGTGTGCACAATAATAGTGTTTTTATATAACTTGTATTAACGATTTTGCTTCTTTCTACAGCACGGACTTTCTATAGTCCGTGCTGCCGGTGTCTCATAACTCTGCAGTAAGAGCGATAGCGTCCTGCTCATCTCCATGGCTCCTGAATCTAGAACAGCCGCCAGTACTGTAGGATCACATTGTACAGCGCTGGCGGCCCTTCCGGATACGGGAGCTATGGAGACGAGCAGGATGTTATCGCTCTTACTGCAGAGTTATAAGCCACCGGCAATACGGACTATAGACAGTCCGTGTTGTAGATAGAAGCAAAATCACTAATACAAGTTATATAGAAAAACGATTATTGAGCACACTCCTGCAATATAATAGTTTTTCAAAATAATTTCAGTATTACAAGCAAACCCTACTTTTTTTAATTAAAATTTAAGGAAGTCATATCTTTTAAAGGTTTTGAAATTGGTTATATAAATTCTACTGAAAGTCTTATTCCATATCTACTATAAAACCTTGTATTGGCTGTTGGAATTGTTTGTCCATTCCTGATTTTATCATCGGTTCCACTATTTCATACATTACTGTCACCATTCATAACTAGTGGACCTTCCATACTCCGTCACGACAATGTTTACTATTGGGACTAGTTTAGAGTTCACCATTTTTGATACCTGAGCTTAACTTTTTATATAATTTATGAAATGCAGTGTTTTTTTTTCCAAAATAGCTTTCCAATATATACGAGACAGCGTGGACATGGCCTGTCATCCTTGACTTAATACATACCTAATTATTCTTGTCTTCTAAACGGACCTGTAACAATATACATTTTGTAGACTGTAACAGACGCCATTATGTTTGATGTTTATCTAGCATTTCAGTCTTCTTGACAAGGGGATGCTGGGAGGTTTTTGTCTGAAATAATGTTCTATATTCCACATTGATGTATTTTTAACCTATTTCTAGAAGCAGTGCTGTTTCTGACAAAACTAACTGTGGCTCACGGTGCCATGGGACACATTTAATGAAGATAACATGTAGCTACATTAAATTATTAAGCTTTCAATCTCGCAGTTTATAGATGAATCAGACTTTGCTACAAACATAAATGAAAATGTGGAAATACTAATGTAGGGAGGTTACACGTTATGTATTCCTACCCTATATGTATTCCTCCAGCAGATTTCAGGACGAGCAGCACTGCATTGTGGCGCTTCTTCAGTAAATTGTAGGCCGGGTAACACTTTGCATTATGGTGAGGGACAGAACAATAAAACTGCTGCAAAATATGTGCCAAATTAAGGGTTGCATATTTTTTTAAGAAGCCAAATTGCTTTTACAGAAGAATATCTCTGTAATACAATGCCATATGTAGATAGATACATGGACTGCCTACAGCTCTGTACTATAGAGCCGTAGGGACACTATATTCCACTGTACAAGTTCCGTCGCTTGTTATTTTAATGAATAACATTATGAGGAATTTTCGTCATATAATGAAATTATTTGATCTGATCCTGAAGAGATGCCTTTGAGAGGCTCACCCATATATTGCGAGCCATCCATTCACACAATACAGACTGACATAGATGGGGCTTGTATTCCTGCTAAAGTTGGAGAGTATTTTTTTTTTCCTTGCAGCCTTTTTATTGGAACTGCTTCATTTTTAAAGGGGGTAATTCTAATATTAAACTTATATCATGAAATTGTTCCTAAAGCAATTGACGCCAATCTGTGGCTCAACTATTAACATCTACCGTTTGAATTTGTGTGGATGTTTTATTTTAATACATTATTCCTATAGTACATATTTACCAACATTAGAAAACCAACTCACGGGACATTTTAAACCCTGTTCTGACTGGAAACTCCCCCAAACACATAGAACCACCCACTTTTGAACCAAATTAGCATAAAACGATCTCCTTTTGTGAACTGCACTATAGGACTCTCCCACGAAAATTATTGGAAATTATACTAATGAGTAAAAATATTAGATTGTTAGTTGGAACATGAAAAAAATTGGTACCTAACACATTAAGAATAAATCAATATTTGCTAAACAGTGTTAAATTCAATGTTTTACCACAGGAACAAATAATACACCTAACATAATGGTCCCAATGGACAAAGCGACTAGGTGTTTGTAAAAGCGGCTATAATAAATTCATTGAGGCCCTCATGTGTGAAGTCCATATTTTTCTATAAAAACCTATCAATGGTTGATGATAGCAGTCTCCATGTGTAGTATTTTGTATGACAGGATGTCTCAGGAGGGCCCAGTGACCTGAAAGAAACATAGCCAGGGAACAGTTTTGCATGATACAAAACCCTTCAAGCTTACTAGTGAAAAGAACTATGAATCTCATATCTTAGTGAGATTTAATACCATATTATTTACACAGCCACAATTTTTCTCAGTGTTACTACATTACAGTAGAATTCACACCTGTGATATTTATTTTGAATGTATTCCAAAGGCTCCCGAAAGGAAATTTTGAGGGAGAGAAGAAACTTTGCACATGAATGGCTGGTTAGAGCTGGTTGGTCATGGTCACCTTATTTGTCTATAATATAACAGTGCGCCCCATATTTTATAAGCTTCACACATGGGCAACAAAGAGGGTAGTGGCCAAGCAATAATTTGTGGGCAAGCTTTAAAGGGGATATCATATGAACACCACTCCTTCTCGAAAGACAGCCGTATTAGCGATTAGCTGATCAAAGTGATTCCAGCTTCTGGAACCCCAGTGATCAGCTGTTATCACCAGAGGGGATATTTGGGTAGGCCATACAGTTGTAAAATGTAATATTATATGCTGTCATGACGACACAAACTTGCTGTGTCAAGCGCTCTTACTCTGGCTCATAAAGGGGTTCCACACTTCTATGATCGCTATATCATTTTGCAGGGGCAGGCAAATATAGCAGAGGGCCCCTGTGCAAGAACAGTATATGGAGCGTTTACTTTCCAATATCTCATCTTAGATCACCCCCTTACAAACAATCTCAAACAATCCAACGGTAAGTGTCTTATTACACGGTCCGACATGGGCCGTGTAAAGGAGCGCTGATCAACGAGACCGCTCGTCCCCATACATTTTCATCATGTTGGCAGCGTATCTCCATGATTACACAGGGAGATGTGCTGCCGACAACGATAATTCTTAATTTTGCATAAAAGACAGCATTTGCTTTTTCATCGGCTGATTGTTGCCCTTAATCGGGAATGAGCATTCGTATGAACGCTCGTTTGCCTGATCATTGAACCGTGTAATAGGGTCTTAAATGTTAGCCATACATATAGACAGAGGAAAGCTGCGGGCCTCCTTACCTACTAGGCCTCTGTGCAGTTGGACAGGATGCACCAATGGTATGTCCCCCCTGTAATTTGGATATTTTTGCTTGGGACTAGGGCCTGTCTATGTGCACTGGTCCTAAGAATATGTACATCAAAGCCATTTTCCAGCAATTATCTGCTACAGCTACATATTATGGCCAGAATCTAGAAACTGTTTTAGTAAAACAGTGATTAATAATCCTAAGAGTGTTCATTCAATATAAAACGTGCTTGCTACGAGACGCTTTTATACAGAGAGAGGGAGAGAGATTGGCGTGTCGATTTTTAGCGTGCTTTATAGTGTCATTATATAGTTCACCCTAGCAAGGATGCTGTCAGCTTTACTGCTATAATGCAGCACAGGAAAAAACACAGTCAAGTGGAGAACAGAGCCACCAAAATGAGCACAATAAATATCAAATATGGCATAACATTATGTTGTAAAAAAATACATTTCCCTGATGTACTGTATGAACTCCTTGTAAAGTTCACATCATACCCAATTGTTTTATGAGGCGCTAGCATTTGTATATGTGAGACTGCAAGGTAGGTTAAGTGCGACTTTTATTCACAAGGAAAGAAGTTGCAATGCATGTGCTTCCTATATAAGTCTTGTCTAATGTATGGGACGTTTTTCCATTCTAATTTACAATACATTTGTAGCATGTAAAGCAGGATATAGACAATGACTTTGTTTTGCACAACTTTGACACTTAAAGGGGTTATGTAGGGACCAAAAATTATTAGCAGTGTACTTACTGGAGTATGTGAGTACACGCGCTGATATACATTCCTGTCCCCCGTCGTGCTTATTCTGAGATTTTCATAGATTTTTATAGTGCTGCCGGGGGACCCAAAGTCTAGTTGCACAGCAATCTTTGATGACGATATGAGTCTTCGTCACGTGACTGACCCCGCTGTATTCTGTGTACTCGCTACTGCTTGTACAAAGAGTACAGTGGGGGCCGGTCACATGACAAAGAGTCGTATCATCATCAAAGAAGGCTCTGAAACTAGACTTTGGGTCCCCCGGCAGCACTATAAAAATCTATGAAAATCTCAGAATCAGTGCGACAGGGGTCTGAAATGTATATTAGCTAGTGTACTCACATACTGCAGTGAGAACACTGCTAATAATTTTTGGACCCTTTAAAGGCTAAGTAAACCATTTGGGGAGCATTTTTTATAAATACTGTATATTTTTATTGTTGATAAAAAAAAATACATATTTGTAATTGACTTTTAAAATTGTGTTTACTATTCGAGATGCAGCTTCTATGCATTCCCTATACATAGAAGCTGCATTTGCATTTCAGCCGCGTCCCTCAGTGAACTGCCCTGACTGCTTGGCTGTCAGCGCATACTGCGTTTCTCTGATGCCTTCTATAACCCTATTACTGATCATATCTAAGTTGATTAACCTAAATATGATCGGTAATAGGGTTATAGATGACAGACATAAATCTCATATTAATGCAAAATTGGAGTGACTCAAGTCTAATGTTGCTCAATAACTCCACAGAAAATCAACCCTTTATTAAGATAGTATAACAACAGATACAGTGAAGGAAATAAGTATTTGATCCCTTGCTGATTTTGTAAGTTTGCCCACTGTCAAAGACATGAACAGTCTATAATTTTTAGGCTAGGTTAATTTTACCAGTGAAAGATAGATTATATAAAAAAACAAAACAGAAAATCACATTGTCAAAATTATATATATTTATTTGCATTGTGCACAGAGAAATAAGTATTTGATCCCTTTGGCAAACAAGACTTAATACTTGGTGGCAAAAGCCTTGTTGGCAAGCACAGCAGTCAGACGTTTTTTGTAGTTGATGATGAGGTTTGCACACATGTTAGATGGAATTTTGGCCCACTCCTCTTTGCAGATCATCTGTAAATCATTAAGATTTCGAGGCTGTCGCTTTGCAACTCGGATCTTCAGCTCCCTCCATAAGTTTTCTTTGGGATTAAAGTCTGGAGACTGGCTAGGCCACTCCATGACCTTAGTGTGCTTCTTTTTGAGCCACTCCTTTGTTGCCTTGGCTGTATGTTTCGGGTCATTGTCGTGCTGGAAGACCCAGCCACGAGCCATTTTTAATGTCCTGGTGGAGGGAAGGAGGTTGTCACTCAGGATTTGACGGTACATGGCTCCATCCATTCTCCCATTGATGCAGTGAAGTAGTCCTGTGCCTTTAGCAGAGAAATACCCCCAAAACATAATGTTTCCACCTCCATGCTTGACAGTGGGGACGGTGTTCTTTGGGTCATGGGCAGCATTTCTCTTCCTTGAAACACGGCGAGTAGAGTTAATGCCAAAAAGCTCAATTTTAGTCTCATCTGACCACAGCACCTTCTCCCAATCACTCTCAGAATCATCCAGATGTTCATTTGCAAACTTCAGACGGGCCTGTACATGTGCCTTCTTGAGCAGGGGGACCTTGCGGGCACTGCAGGATTTTAATCCATTACGGCGTAATGTGTTACCAATAGTTTTCTTGGTGACTGTGGACCCAGCTGCCTTGAGATCATTAACAAGTTCCCCCTGTGTAGTTTTTGGCTGAGCTCTCACCTTCCTCAGGATCAAGGATACCCCACGAGGTGAGATTTTGTATGGAGCCCCAGATCGATGTCGATTGACAGAAATTTTGTATGTCTTCCATTTTCTTACTATTGCACCAACAGTTGTCTCACCCAGTGTCTTACTTATGGTTTTGTAGCCCATTCCAGCCTTGTGCAGGTCTATGATCTTGTCCCTGACATCCTTAGAAAGCTCTTTGGTCTTGCCCATGTTGTAGAGGTTAGAGTCAGACTGATTAATTGAGTCTGTGGACAGGAGTCTTTTATACAGGTGACCATGTAAGACAGCTGTCTTTAATGCAGGCACCAAGTTGATTTGGAGCGTGTAACTGGTCTGGAGGAGGCTGAACTCTTAATGGTTGGTAGGGGATCAAATACTTATTTCTCTGTGCACAATGCAAATAAATATATACAATTTTGACTATGTGATTTTCTGTTTTTTTTTTTTAAATATAATCTATCTCTCACTGGTAAGATTAACCTAGAATAAAAATTCTAGACTGTTCATGACTTTGACAGTGGGCAAACTTACAAAATCAGCAAGGGATCAAATACTTATTTCCTTCACTGTATTTTAAAGCACTTCCATCATAATGCCACTGGCAAAGTTAGTACTGATAAACCAACAAGATGGCTACCACCAGAATTTGTAGTTGGAGGTGGTGTAAAAGACTTCACACTGCGCACTTTCTTGATACAGTATATTCTGCTTCTGTGATATTCCCGATCACCTTCAACCACAAGTTTTATGCTAGAAAAGAGGGCAGTTAGTCTAGATTAATCAAAGACTTTCCAGTAATGGCTTTCCATGGATCATCAGGCACTTTGCATAAATCAAGGGTTTCTGTCAGTAGAATTCAAAGCTAGAATCTTTCACCGTAATAAAGCTGCTCAGGAAAAATCATTAGCCTTATAGTGAGATTATATATATTTTACCTGGCATTCCTTTTTATAGAGCTCTTTCCAATATTTTGCATAATATGACAGATGTTTCGTCTATTACATCCGCAAATGGTAAATCATCCAAATAGCTGAGCATAGAATTGTGGGAAATCAATGTGTGCCTTTCCCATTATAAATATATTTACTGCAGTCATATGAAAAATGAAGGAACTGTGCAATATTTCATAATTCCCCCTGTAAGGTAGCAAGATGTAGCATGAAGGTCATGGTAGCATGATGTCCAACTTCTCTAAAATCTCTAGTAAATCTCTAGTAAATCTATGCTGCAAACATTTTCAGTAGAAGAATTTAACTTATTATATCGCACTGACCCTCATACACAAAAGCACTAAATAGATTACTCGTGAGTGTAATGGTGTACGTCAAAAGTTTTCCTTCTTTTTATATCACTATGTATTAATACTAAGACACCTCAAATTCCGAAGACCTGGGCTTGGTGAAGAGGGCAATTATAGGTAGGGAGGATTAAAATACCCCCTAATGTAATCAGCAGTTGCTCATGCGGTACATCGATGGCCGCTAGAAGTAGCTTTGTGAGATTTGTCTGTAGTTGGCAAAGGAAAGTACTGGGGCAACATAGAGCTGGGCACCAGGGATTAGTGCATCAGAATGTTAGGCCCCACACGCACCACACCAATGCATACCAGGGACTGTAGCACTAGACCAGTGGGTACCAGGGGCTGGGACATAGAAAACTGTCCACAACAAGGGCACGTTGTGTTAGGCATTAAAATAATGTGTCGACACCATGACTTTAATTCTACAAATGAAGCAGAAATTATATTTGATGTCCAATAAACAAATATCTCATATGCCATCTCCTATACAAGATGAACATGAAATGGTAATATAGACCAGTGCTTTATATATATAAAGACAGTGCCTTGAACTAGGAAAGAACTTTCTGCTCTGTACTCAGGGCACAGTGTATTTTGCAGGGAATGGCATATATTTAGCATAAAAGAACTCTGTAGGCCTTTGACACTTGCACAGTATGTGTTCCCTCCTAGAAATTTGACTGTAGGGTAACAGTAATACATTAACTAATTAGATTTTCCATATAATCAGGAGATAGAATGCTCAACCCAATCTTTTTTTCCTTTCTATTTTTTTTCTTTATATAACTGGGAATTCAGCCAAGCAATAATTACGCGCTTTGCAGCTAGCTCCGGTAATCACTGATGGCGGAGTGAATGTAAAAGCACACTACAGGTAGTGATTTTATCCCTTCTTGATCATCAGGGCTATTTACTGTCCACATTGGCAGCGTAAAATTGGTAACGTCAATGAGCATAATGTGTTTACTCATCTGCACAACAAATTCAGTGTGCCAGCTCAGTAGACAAAGTTATGTGCAAGGAGGGCCGCATGCTACTATGTTGATATTGAATGCATTTACACACCTGTCGTTTCTCATGTGTGTAGTAGGACCATCTGTCTTGTTAAGGGCATCATATTATATTATATGTAAAGGTCCGAGGGGCTACTGTGGCAAACTGCATAATTTATGTTAAGGTCAATCACCTTGCAAAAAATAAATGATCATTATAAACTGGAAATGCAACCTTCTCAATCCCATACCAAGTCCTCCTTAGAACTGCTGATTTTTGAGAAATGTCGGGGCAAAGGTCCGGTCTCTACAGGTAAACCAGCAGTAAACCAACACATTAGCAGGGCTGCCAAGGTTGAGCGCTATATCTATGCCTCCTGCACAATTTTTCATTGAATTATTTTATTAGACTCATGATTATAATACAGTGACCTCATGAGTAGGTGGTCATCCAGCTCTACCCCCTAGAAGTGCACATCGCAGGTGAATCCAATGTGGGCTATTGGCTTGCACACATCTGCTGTATTCATCATTCTCTGGCACGTTCAATGACATGTGTCGCATTGCTGTAAGTTCTGGCTGTATAATAACAGAACTATTGCAGCCAGGTTAGACTGCATTGTTAAAATCTTTTCCTGTCAAACCAAACTTTGACTATGTCCCTATGACAACCATAAATCATTTGTTTTAGTTGTTAAGGGTAGCATATTCTAAGTCTAAGTCAGAGGAGCTGCTGTGAAAAATAATGTGCTGTTTGTCTAACAACCCCATAGGGAGGATACAGCGGGCTCCTGCTTATTCTTGAGGAGAGCGCTGTCCCTGCCTTCCCCTTTTCCCCCCATGTCCTCCTCACTAATAAGTGACCGCTGTCGTCACTCAACAAGGAGGGGGTCGTGGGCACCTCTGTCCTCATTAATACAGGGGATATATTCTTATAATTCTGCTGTATTCTTTCTACGAGGTTATAAGACCAACAGCACATCAGCAAACACCAGTGGTTAAAGTGTGTGCATGAGTATCCAACTATAATTTATACCGCACGTGTCCAGACCAAAGAGCCTCCGTCCCCACCGGCAGTAACGCTTCTGCCAGCACTGATCACATGCAATACTGCCACAGATGGACCTTGTTTTGTTTCTATGTCCCACCTACCAGGCCTGGCAGCAAATGGCTCACAATGGGTTGCCCCAGATCACCATTAACCAGCCTTGCCACCTACAGTAGGATTGGTAAAGTTTCATCATGCCGAAACCGCAATGAATCTTACTGGTTTACAGGCACATATACGCTACAACAAAACTTGATATTCCTGTAGTAAACTGTTCAAATTTAAGCAACTTATGTTTTATTTTGACTCCTCCAAGCAGCACAATCTTGCATTGAGTCTTATGAACAAAGGAAATATTATTATTATTATTAATAATAATAATAATAATAATAATAAAAAACACTATTATTATCATTTGTATTGGCCATGATGTTATTTCAGTGGCATGAATATACAGTCCCTGGTTATCTTTATTACTTCTTTTTTAATAGCCCCCGTGAAGTTTGTCTTCATGAAGTTACATGAAAGTCAATGATGTAGAGCAAAGTAGTAAAAAGAATCATTCCTGCTGTGACCGATAAAGTTCATTTATTAAGCATCGTCTGTTTTTCTAATGAAATCAGGAACCAATATCAGGAATTGTTATAGCACATTTGAACCGCAAGAGACTAGATCATTTTTTCTCTTTTATTATATTTTTAACAGCACTAGTTGGTGGATGAACATTATCATGTTCAAAACTTATTAGGCTTTTGTACAACAAATACTGTATTAAACGCCTGTAAAAGACGGGAAATTATATAAAATTTAAAAAACGATAAAATCTGTTCATGACAACCGGACTCCATCAAACTTCCTATTCATACTTATATAAATCACACTATGTACGATCCTGTAAAAATGAACTGATGACATCATTGTGCTGTATGAGATGCCATCACAGCTTTTCTTGCCACTGTTTTCATATTTACCCCCTCTCAGTAATGGGGTCCAGTCTAATTGCAGCCCCTATAGTTACTAGCATTTTTGTTGTTGTTTGTGTGTGTATTGATATGTGTACATGTATGTACATGTTTATGTGAGTATGTGTTGAAGTGTTAGAGTATTTTAGTATATTCAAGAACATTAATAGAAGTTATGTTTTAATGTTATTAATTGCTTTAAAAAGGAATGGACTGATAGTGGACGTAGCGGTACCTGCATTTAAGCCTTATAATTTTTTTTCTGATATATTGTCTGTATACAGTATGTTATTATCTCACTGCTGTAGGGCAACTAGTTACAGGATGCCGGCTGTACTGATCAATAGTACTTAAAGTTCAGTAATCTAAGCTTAAGAATTTCTCCAATCAACCTGTAATTAACCACCCAAGTTTTCTTTGCTAATCCTGAGGTTTTACAAGTGGGAAAAAAAAGGGCTGTCAGTATCCTCAAGAACAGAAAGTTCTACATTACAAGATTTGAGTGAACAAACATTTCGCAGCAGGTCCTGCTTTTAGGTCTAAATGCTGCGCGAGGTACAAGATGTGGCCCAGCATGCATTGTTCTGCCTGTCACTATATTTTGATACATTCATCTCCCGCCATATACTTATTGTCTCTCGTCACTACCATGATTACATGTGGGTGTATCTCTCTATTCTTATTGCTCGCATAATTCACCTACACATAATACATATAGGTGGTAGCAATTATTTCTATTACCATGTCTTTTACATTAAGGTAGGGAGTACCACAGGCTGTCAACCTGTTACCTGTCTAGTCACTTATTAACGCTACTGATTTAATGGCAGCTTGTCCCAAATCAATAACTGTATGAATAATCAAGGACTTTATTTAAGTCAACATAAAGCTTTTAATTTCTGATGGCCGGTGACCTGCAAACATATGTAAAAAGGGTATCACCTATACCAAGAAGGAAAAAAATGTTTGAAGAGGAGATCATGATCTCGCAGTGAGCAAATAATTTATTTAAATAAGGGGAAAGATGCTTTATTAAACTGTATTGAGTCTTTATATTTATAGGCTAGAAGTGTCCTACATAAACATATGAAGATAAATGCTGCCTTGCTAGTCTTCTTGTAGAAGAAAATAATATTGAGGCTCTAATGATGAGTCTTCCTATAAATAAAATGTTGTATGTGCTTGAAGACTGGAATATTGAGGCCACCTATATAAGACTGCAATACGGAACTTTGAGTTTCCTTCTTTTAATAGCATGAACTTTGTTGATTCTTCCTGTAGAATATAATGTTGTACATTTTTGTTTAAAGAGGAATGATTGAACTTGTTCTGTAGGACGACTTTTAGAATAGAATGTTTAGGCTTTTTATATGCTGCATGCACCCGTCTCAACCATGGCCCAACCTTTCCCTCAAATAAAGACTCCACTACCGTTATTGGTGTAAGGCCATAACAGCCATATTTATTAACAAAATTCTCATAAATAACTTTTTCATAAATAACTTTACATAAAATACAATGTAAAATGGCCAATAATCAACAAAACATCCTAGAAGATATTACCCTGTTCTATCTTCTCAATTTTTTGGGGAAAAACGATCCTTAGAGGCTCCATTTTTTAACCTCCTACTCTCCAAGGTAAAAACTCCTGACCTCTAGCCGTCCACACCTGGCCTAAGGGCACCGAAATACAACTATCCAACTATTCCTGGGGGACTGACTCCTTCCCCCAGGACTCCATTCGTTGTATTGCCTTTAAATTCAGATGCACGGCCCATTTTCGTGCACCTGGCCATAATATTTCTGCCTCCAAGGACCCCTTCTGCCCGCCACAGACGGATCACAGTGACGCCTTACTTGAGGCCGTGCCGCCAAACCCTCAGGGCTAATTCTAATCCGCCCTGCAGCCCCGAACACCACATGTCTATGCCAACCGGGCTAAGGTGAACCCCATCGCTGCGGCGAAATCCCAGGGACAGTGTCTCCAATTCTTTGTGTCGCACTGCAAAACCCCCATTACGGCGGATAAAACGTGACACCAACTTGTTAATTTTAGCCCTGGCCCTGTTCAACCCCTCAACACTCCTAGCATTCCGCCACACCGTCCTGGCCACGATATCCGACCAGATCACGATCAACTTCGGAAAAGACGACTAGAGTCTTAACAAATCTAATTTGATGTCCCACACAATCTCTCTAGAGGGGCGAATTCCCAAATCGTTACCCCCGACATGTAACAACAAGATATCCAGAGGCCTATCCATACCTGCATAGAACTGGACCTCCGACAACACCCTGTTCCAAAGCATGCCCCGCAGCCCTAACCAGTGAATCTGCATATCTGACCTGTGAAAGCCCAATTGCCGACTGTCTGGTCGAACATCGGCTCGCAGTGCACCCCAGTACACATATGAATAGCCAACAATCCACGCCAGACACGCCGCCATTCCTGAAAATAAAAATAATAACATAGCAGAAAAAAACACCACCACAACACCAACAGCATCTTCAAACAAATTCCCAAGCACTATAATAACTGAGGACGGACATACCCCTTGAACCTAGCAGATTCTCAATGCCCAATCTTCTTAATCACAGCATCCCCTAGACCCCACCGGGATGCCTCCGTAGCTGCCCCAATCCGGAAGGAATGCGAACAGAACTCCCTAGCATCCAAACCCAGGGCCACCAAACACTTTCGGAAAACCGCAATAAACTGAAACCGAGACAAGGACTTGCCGTTCTCATGAATTAAGAAAGAGCCACCGCCCGTCTTCCGAATATTCAAAAAACGCTCCACAGACCCCACCGGGCACCATGGGGAACCCTCCAATCGTGAAAGCACCACTCTTACCCCTTTACCTATCTGGTCCGTTTTAGACCGCCTAATCAAACATGAAACGATGTCTCCCCGCACCGCAACGTCATCCAACAGCAAACCCCCAACCACCAAGCCACTCCGTGCAACAAACTCTGAAATTCTAAAAGCCCCAAAATACGCCAAGGAAAACATTGCTTGGAACAAACACGCCTCATACTGGGAAGTACAGACACCACCAAGACAGACACACAACTTTCCGAAAAACACGAACGATACTGGGCACCTAACATCCCGCTGAGCCCCGCCTTTTCGGTAGCCTCTAAGCGCCAGTCGAACCAAAAAAGACTTAGACACATCGAGGACCCCATGCAACTTACACCAAAAGGCCACTGCAGCCACTCTCTGCGACACCACTGAAAAAGAGGCCCCCTCGCTAAAAGACAAACCAATAAAATATAACAACACGGTTTCCAAGGAACCACCCGCTACCATCACACCTACTTGTCGCATCAAGCCTTCCCAACATGACCACACCCTGGAATAAGCCATCCAGGTACAATTCCAAGAATGCCAAAGCCCCTTCTCTCTCCAAGAGGTCGGCCACGCCCCTGCACACCACTCTCCTTGAAAATATACCCCAAATCCGTGCGCTCCCGACGCATCCGTATGCATTTCCGGATCAACATTGGACACTACCGCCACCATCCACACAGACTTTCCATTGTACCGCCCAAGAAACTCCTGCGAGATTGCTAAATCCGCCCGCATGTCAGCCGACAAGCGGACGAAATTATGGGGTCCCTGCCACCCCCGCCGTAGCTAAGGCCAGCCGGCGGCAGAACACCCTCCCCATAGGCAATATCCTACAGGCAAAATTAAATTTACCTAACAAGGATTGAACCGACCGCAGATGCGCTTTTCGCATCCCTCCCATGCGAGCTATAGTATCGCGCATCCGTTCAGTATCGATTATGATCCCTAAAAACTTCACCTGAGTCGACGGACCTTCCGTTTTTTCAGGCGCCAACGGGACACCAAACAAACCCACTACCCTCTCCATTGAACAGATACTCGAACCCGGGTGGCCCACAAACAAAAAATCATCGAGATAATGGAACACAGACATCCAGCCCGCCTCCTGTTGCACCACCCACTCCATAAAGGAATTGAACGCCTCAAAATATGCGCACGAGATCGAACAGCCCATTGGAAGACAACAATCTACGTAAAAGGCTCCTTGCCAGCAAAAACCCAGCAATGGGAAACTATCTGGATGTACTGTCAGCAACCTAAAAGCCGCCTCACTGTCAGTTTTTGCTAGCAAGGACCCCCTGCCAAATTTTCGCACCCACGAAACGGCGGTGTCAAACGATGTATAAGACACAGAACATAAGTCGGGATCAATGCCATCATTTACCGACCCACCCGCAGGGTACGACAGGTGATGAATGAGGCGAAATTTGTTAGGTTCCTTCTTTGGAACCAAGCCCAAAGGAGAAAACAACATATTAGGCCACGGAGGATCGCAAAAGGGGCCTGCGATCCGCCCCAGCCGAACTTCCTTCTCTATTTTTTTCCGAAACTATCCCCGATTGTTCTAACGCCGATGCCAAATTCTTATAAACACGCCCCGAACCGTCCAAACGACAGGCCTATAACATTTCCTAATCTAACTCCTTTCCCTGGCCCCCTTTAACATTAGTCATGAGGACTTGACCGGGTCTCTTCCGGGTCTCTGCCTCTTTTGGCCGTTACATTGCAATCTCCCTCTCTCCCGCCCCTTTTGAAAATTAATGTTCGGTGTTATATAAAAAAATAAATAAATAAATAAAATAAAAAATAATAATAAATAAATTAATAAATTTAAAAAAAATAAAAAATTGTACCAGCACAGGCATTCGTAGGTGCAGGATAGCTGGTTTGCCTTGTGGTTAGCAATACTTCAAAGTGGCAGATGGTATACATGCAGTCTGTCTTTTCAGACGTAAAAGCCTCTCATCGTGTGCACATACCCTAATGCTGCATGAGCCGGTCACCAGCCAGTATCTCTCTATGACAGACATAAAGTGTATTAGGGTGCAAGGAGTGTGGGGGATACGGCTGAATGAGGGGGTCAAGTCCTCATGACTAATGTTAAAGGGGGCCAGGGAAAGGAGTTGGATTAGGAAATGTTATAGGCCTGTCTGAAAATATGTGTTATCAGGGCACGTGTAAAACTGTGGATATTGGGAATTAATCTGATTGTCTGGGGTAGCGCATTCCAAAGGACTGGTGTAGCACGAGAAAAATCTTGGAGATGGGAGTGGGAGGTTCAGATTATGGTGGATGTTAACTTAAGGTCTTTGGCAGAACGTAGAGCGCGAGTAGGGTGGTAGACAGAGATGAGGGAGGAGATGTAAGGAGGTGCAGCACTTCGCAGAGCTTTGTGGGGGAGAGTAATAGGTTTGAATTTAAAGAGGCTCTGTCACCAGATTTTGCAACCCCTATCTCCTATTGCAGCAGATAGGCGCTGCAATGTAGATTACAGTAACGTTTTTATTTTTAAAAAACGAGCATTTTTGGCCAAATTATGACCATTTTTGTATTTATGCAAATGAGGCTTGCAAAAGTACAACTGGGCGTGTTTAAAAGTAAAAGTACAACTGGGCGTGTATTATGTGTGTACATCGGGGGGTTTTTACTTCTTTTACTAGCTGGGCGTTCTGACGAGAAGTATCATCCACTTCTCTTCAGAACGCCCAGCTTCTGGCAGTGCAGACACAGCCGTGTTCTCGAGAGATCACGCTGTGACGTCACTCACAGGTCCTGCATCGTGTCAGACGAGCGAGGACACATCGGCACCAGAGGCTACAGTTGATTCTGCAGCAGCATCAGCCTTTGCAGGTAAGTCGATGTAGCTACTTACCTGCAAAGGCTGATGCTGCTGCAGAATCAACTGTAGCCTCTGGTGCCGATGTGTCCTCGCTCGTCTGACACGATGCAGGACCTGTGAGTGACGTCACAGCGTGATCTCTCGAGAACACGGCTGTGTCTGCACTCCCAGAAGTTGGGCGTTCTGAAGAGAAGTGGATGATACTTCTCGTCAGAACGCCCAGCTAGTAAAAGAAGTAAAAACGGCCCGATGTACGCACATAATACACGCCCAGTTGTACTTTTACTTTTAAACACGCCCAGTTGTACTTTTGCAAGCCTCATTTGCATAAATACAAAAATGGTCATAACTTGGCCAAAAATGCTCGTTTTTTAAAAATAAAAACGTTACTGTAATCTACATTGCAGCGCCTATCTGCTGCAATAGCAGATAGGGGTTGCAAAATCTGGTGACAGAGCCTCTTTAATTCTGAAGGGAATGGGCAACCAGTGCAGTGACTGGCACAGAGTAGAGGCGTTGGTGTAGCGGTTGGTCATAAAGATGAGCCTGGCTGCTGAATTAAGGATAAATTGGAGAGGACAGAGTTTAGTGAGGGGAAGACCGATTAGTAATGAGTTACAGTAGTCAGGACGAGAGTGAATCAGAACGACAATGAGAGTTTTTGGCTGTTTCCACAGCAAGAAAACGGCGGATTCTGGAGATGTTTTTGAGGTGAAAGTGACAGAGCGTGGAAGTGATTGAATATGTGAAGTACAGAAAAGATCAAAAATAACCCCAAGACAGCGGGCATGCTGCCTAGGCGTTATGGTAGTGCCACATGCTGAGATGGAGACATCAGGTTTCGGTAGGTTAGTAGATGGTGGGAACACAAGAAGCTCAGTTTTATAAAGATTCAGTTTCACATAGAGAGAGCGAGGACATGATGTTCGAGACATTAGGGTGGCGTCCATCTGGTTCATCATGGTGTGCATCGTTTTGACAGAGCTGTTCTTCCTCTGAATACAGATGTGAACGGAGCCTAATATGTATGCTCTGTTTTGAAAGTGAATAGTGAATGTTATATTTATTGATGGTGGGAGCAGAAAGTATAAAACTGTCAGATATCTGATCCTCTATAATAATCATATTAGGTGAAACTTTGAAAATAACATGATGAATAATTAATTTTCTTTAATAATTAGTCAGAAATTGAATAGATTTTCTCTAAATGGTCCAGCATGGGTGTAGAATATTTTACACAAGAAAGATCCGTGTTCATTTTCATCATTCTGTAATTATTTCTGAAACGCATGCCATACTGATATGGTTTTAATGGTAATATCTTTCCGACACGTGATCAGCAGAGTCAGCGCATGAAATTATTGGCAACAGATTTTATAAAGTTTTACACCTGTTTATTGCCGTTTTTAATAATAGATTTCCTTATAGGATCTATCATGGATGATTAAGTCTCTGGAAAATAGAAAGGGAAAATTGCTGATAAAAAAGGCAAGAAAGTGGTTTCCTGACGGTAGAAAATATTAAAGTATTTGATGGAATGTTCATTGAAATAGCAGCTTTGAATTATTTATTGAATGGGGCTGGGTTTCATTTTTCTGCAAAGTACATGGTCAGACGCTTCATTCTAGCCAAAAACTGGTTGAAAACTGTTCAGATAGTGGTGGCATATCTTATTGACATATCATAACTTACTATGGTGACGCAGCCCCTTTAAGCTAAATTTACAAACCGCGTTTCGCAACATTTTCAGTGGAATTATTTGCTACCGTTGTTTGGAGGGCTAAGACACTGCAGTGAGATGTTAGTTGAAAGTCTAAGGTGAAATATGAGAATGTCTACGTTTTTGTAGTGCTTTTGGTGTCAGCGTTTTTGTAACAAAATGCAGCATGCTATAGCTTTTTTTTCTGAGTTTTTCTCCAAATGTTTCTCAATAAAACTTCAAAACACCTGTGTAAAATGACACAAAATAAAAACCGCCACCAAAAACGCTATAAGAAAAACACTTCAAACCTTTGGCTTTTTTTTAATTACATAAAGCCATTGTTAGGCTTTGTTCACATCTGCGTCGGGGCTCCGTTCATGGGTAGTACGCTATTGATTTTGTCCAAATAACGGAAACCTTACAGGACGGTGACAAACGGAAACCATTTGCAATGGATACGTTACCATTGAAATCAATGGTAATGCAAACAGAAAGCTATGGTTTCCGTTTGTTTCAAATTGGGTTCCGTTCATGGGTTCCCCTGACGGAAATGTCAGATGGAACCCATGAACGGAGCCCCGACGCAGACGTGAATGAAGCCTTAAGGCCATAAGGCTGTATTCACACAGAGTGCTTAGGTCAGGTTTTCCTCATTCTTTTTTAGTTGTTTTTGTTTGCTAAAAATGCAACAGTCAGAACAGGAGAATGTTTTGTTTGTGGCCTAATTTTGGTGTTTTTAGTCCCAATGGCTTTTTTCTAAGGCCCTGTTCACACAGAGTTTTTCGACGAGTTTTTTGGTGCGGAAACCACTCCGCAAAACTCGTCAAAAAAACGCCCGAAAATGCCTTCCATTGATTTCAATGGGAGGCAGAGGCGGTTTTTTACCGCAAGCGTAAAAACCGCCTCGCGGTAAAAAGAAGCGACATTACCTATCTTGAGCTGGTTTCCGCCTCCAAAAACCCATTTCAATCAGTGGGAGAAGGAAAAAAAATGCCTCGACCAGTGTTTTGACACATTTTTTTGACCACTGTGCAAAAAACGCCTGGAGCAGATTTTGCAGGAGGAATTTTCCTCCTGCAAAAAACTCAGTGTGAACTAGCCCTAACAACGCAACATCCTCTTGGTGTAACTTTTTGAAAGCATTTCCCACCCATAGATCTCAACTTCAATAAAAACTGCACCAAAAACTTGAATTGCCTGTGTGACTTGTGTTATAGTTTTTGTATGACATTTTTTTGGTGTGTTTTTTAATGCACCAAAACATTTGTACATTTCTAGCAATTTCTAGATTGTATTAACAATCTTGAAACTGAGATAAAAAAAATACATTATGTAAAGTTCCCTATTAAAATTATACGACCACAGTGTAAAAGCACTTTGTAAAGGGTATTCAGCATTGATTCAAAAGGAAAAAATAGCACACAGTGTACTCAAACATGACCAAGCGAGCAATAAATATGTGACCTAAATTAAAAATGGATGTGAAGAAAGTTTCATTTTGATCCTCTACATCCAAGAGATTGCTTTTTTCTTTAGAAAAATCTTTTTTGTATTATTTCGTATACTTCAGTCCAATCCAATGAAAACGTGATTTAGTACATTGTAAAAAACTGAAGCAAAAAATAAAAAATATTCAATCTGCACAGCTGCAAAGCTGTCACAGTATTTTATGTAGAGACAATTGTACGTCCTTAGATGACTCCAGATAAAGAATAAACAGTTCAGTATGTATGTAAATCATATACTGCGCTTGCTTACTGTCTTGATGTCTACTTTGTACAATCCCTTACTTTGTATCTTCTGTCTCCATGACTATGAATAAACATGGGAATTATAAAACCTGACAACTGTGGTAAATAAGTGTACATTGGCGGTTTGATGCTTCCAATGAGATTTCCATTTTAATAGCGTTAGCAGAAGCACATACAAAGATTGGCATTATTGATCCCGACCGTTAAGTAATAATAGCCTGTGATGTCCCGATAGAAAATTTTCTTCATTATCTTAATGTGTATAGGTCATATCCAACTGTGTATTGATATAGTGTGACAGAAATCTTAGGGCTCATGCACACAATCGCATTATGGAGCCGTGTTGTATGTAAGGTTATATGCTACCTATAGCCGGCTATACCTTGCCTCCTATTTTATACATGTCTGTGGAGCCCCAGGGCCCCTTCTGATAGTTATCTGACACAGCACCAATCCGGCCTCGTGGTTTCCTCGTATTGTATTAGCGCTTCTTTCTCTTGAATAAGCTGGGCTGCAGTTCTCTGTTCAGCAACTGAGTGGCGCTGTGTTGAGAAAATGCATGTAGTGTATGTACATGCAAAAGTGTATGTACATCCTAAAGAGGTTGTATAGGATGAAAAAAAATGGCTGCTTTGTTCCAAAAACAGTGCCACACCTGTCCATGGGTTGTGTCTGGCATTGCAGCGAAGCTCTATTGAAGCAAATAGGGCTGAGCTGCAATACCACACACAACCTGTGTACAGATGTGGAGCTCTTTTTGAAAGAAAGCAGCCATGTTTTTCTAATCCTGTACAACCCCTTCAGATGAGCAATGTTCTGTAAATATTCATGCAATGTTCTTCATAGAACTGTATGTGGGCCTGGTACATAGCTCTGTCATTATCATTTATATATGCTAGCCTTCAATGATCAAAAAGTAGTCATGTTTGATATTGGTAGCTAACTATGCACATGCATTTGGATCTCTAATTTCAGTGACTGAATTATATGCCAATGGGGGCACCCATGCTTTGTTCCTTTAAAAAGTTTCGCTAGACTTGCATGTTCAGATAACTGTGTGTCTTGGCTTCTTCTAATTTTATGTGTCCTTCCTCCATGTTACAGCAGTTATGGCAAAGTCTGTACAGGTGGTGCAACTAGTACAGTATGAGATGTTCTGTAGTGGACTGCAGAGGCTCAACTGGAAGCTTCTGAGCCTAACTCAAAATCTATAACAGGGCCCCCACCTACCATGTGCCATTTATAATATTGCTGTGTTGTTATGTGGCAAAAGGGCCTTTAGCAGTGTCATAACGCGAATCTCAATGTGTAACGGAACCACACCTACTACATGTCATTCATAATACCGGTATCTTCTTATGTGAACCCCAGGACCCCGGTGCAATTGCTAGTCTACACTCCCTATAGATAAGCCCTTGTAGCACTGGAGTTTGTACTCATTGTGGTTTATTGACACATACTCAGGCCCATATTCTTCATTTACTCATACACTGGGGTGTACAACACTGTACTCTTTATGACCTGACATATCTTATTAGATGTATTATTAGCTTGACTCTTCAAGCATAGGTGGAAGCTCTTGCTTTATTTTAAATTTACTGTTTTTTTTTTTCCACCCAAGCTCTTCCCTAAGGATACTAGAGTTTTCTTCCACAGCTCCTGGTAGGATTCTATATATACTAGTGGTTAGGTCATTGCGCAGTACAGGTGTGTCCTTATCTCTCCTCATATTAAACACGATTTTGCGATACTCTGTCACGAGTTGTCTAAGCTTTATGTCTGTGTGTGGCCACCCAGTGGTTGTGGTGTGCCTTGCAGTCTGTCAAGACTTTTACAATCATGTTGCGATATTGTATTGAAATAGTTTCATGAGAAATTGGACTCCTTAACCAAAATCAAGTAAAGGTAAGGGTGGACACCTCTCTATGTGTCATATTTCTCAGAAGTGAAGTAATAACCCATGGGTAAAATACATATAAAAGTTGTATTTAACACTTATAGAGTTATCGTCTGTCCTCCACAATTTTTTACTATATTACTACTCCCATAGGTTGTCATGTTACCTTCAATGAAATCACTAATACAATCAATGGAATAGGAGAAGTGAATGATTAATAGCTTGACAAACAAGAAATCAATACTTTCAATTTCACCTCTTTTTGTTTCGGTGATCATAGCCCCCTGCACCCACTGTCCTCCCTTTTGCAGCACTTGACAGGTTCTGTCAATAGAAGGAGACAATATCAGAAAATTATGGAAATGTAATTTGCAGTGTATAGAGACTCTGGGCTGTCCGAAAGACTGTTCACAGTACATCAGAGCTGATCTGTGACTGGGAGAATATATGTTGAAATGTGAAGCTCAGTGTATTAAGAATCTTGTCGTTTGTGTCACATCAAAGCAGCTATTTCTTAAAGTGATTGGCATAACTACACTGGATTCTTCAGGGAGCTTCTCCTTTCTTAGTTTCCACCAGAGAGAGGTAGTGAATGTTTAGTGAGTTCTCACTGTCACATCTTCCTAACACGTCCTTAACATTTCCTCAATATTTGTAACCAATTAGCAATGATCTAATGCCACAATGGAGATTGGTAAATACATGTAATAAAATCAGGCCTAAAACGAGCCATAGATGTGAAATAACTGCCAGGCTATTCTTCCTGTAAAGTGTGATGTTTATTTCAATAGAGACAGTGGATAAGTGGCTGCCAGACACTTCTAATTCTCCTTATACCAAGAGGAATCCAATGTGTCTGGTCCTTCTACCTTCAAGAGATCACGGGGCAGGCACCATAGACCTGAGATACGTCAACAAAATCCTGTCTATTATCAGCAAATTTTTAAAAAAACATGTCTTCTTTCTTCCCTTCCACAAAGAGCACCACTCTAGTCCTTGAAATGTGTCTGGTACTGCAGCTCAGATCCATCAAAGGGAATGAGGCTGAGCTGCAATACCACACACAACCTGTGGACAGGCGTGGCACTGTTTTCGGAAGAAAGACACCATGTTTTTTTCTAATCCTGTACAACCCCTTTAAACATTACTTTATATTTTCACTCATATATTTCATCAAAATGAGTTGCCCCTCATTCCCATCCAAGTAGATGACAACAGTACTAGTTTGCATGTACCTAAATTAATCTGTGTTAATGATCTATACATAAACACTGCATCCGTTACAAGCCCCACATTATGAAATCAGCGCTTAGTGGGCACTATGCATGAGCATATGCCCATAGTTACCGATGCCATGTCTGTTTCTCAATAATGCAGCCAATCAATCCAACCCATATCATTCGTGTCCATACTAGTAGCACGGACGCAGGAGGGATTAGTGGCTGCCGCACACCGTTATGTATTATCTTAAAGGAAAACGATAGAACTAGGCGAATTTCTCTTGAGACCAGACCCTATAGATACAGGGAATACACCAACAGCAACTTTATGTCTATAGTAGGGAAGGGGGAATCACACATTTTCTGTTATGCCATGCGTCCTTATGGCATATAGGACTGCAATAGTTATAAAACCTTTTTCAGTGAACCTAATGTAGGTGTACTGACCATAGCCAAGGTCCCCTATCACTTCTAGTTCTTTAATATATGTTACTTGCTGTTTATACGCTACATATATCTAAATATGTGTGTACTACTATCTTTTTTCTTTATTTTCTTTATATATGAAATCTCTCTTTTTAAATTTTAAATGTGGAAATCTAGACATATAAGTGGGCGAAGAATGAACAACAGATTTATAGAGTCCCTAAGCAACAAATGGTTAATTTTCCTTTCAGTTGGGAAAACTGCGAGAAGGTAAAAATAAGCACTGTCAATACATGGGACTCCATCAATGTCCCCGTGTTTGCAGTTCCCAGATCTCAAGGCCATAGGACAGCTCGCTCACATGAACCATTCGGAGAGAACTGTCTATTTCTAGCTGCAAACTCGGAGCCAGTAAAATATATTTTCTGCCATGTTCTCATTTTCCATAGAAACTAGAGAGCAATTTTGAATACAGTTTACTATAAGATATGCAATTTCCCTATTATAGACATATCAGGCTGCACAGCTTGCAGCACATCCAGGCTGATCAAACAAAATCTCATCAGTTTAACTCTTGTCATCCCACCGTCTGTGAGTTGCAAAGCTACTTATTAAAGGAATACATCAGGAGTATAAAACTTTATTTCCTCTGTCTTTTATGTAATAATTGTTTCATCTCACAATATGTTAAGGGAATTTTTCACACATATTTTTCAAAAATATCTTTAGGTTTACCACATTAAAAATGTACTTTCTTTAGGAACGTCTCTCCTTTTCCTACGTAGTAGTTGCATATTTTACGCTAGCTTTGTGCTTTTGCTTAGCCACATGTGAAGTGTAGATGGCATCACTGACTACGTTTCATGTTATCGCTTTGATTACTTTGATTGTAATGAATTACAATGATTAACATTGACCATGTGCATGAGGCCTTAGTGCCCACCAGTTATAATATACAATATATGGCGAGTATCTCTCACCACAACAGACCTCTCAAATTAGGAAATACAGATTTACTTTCCTTACCTTTCCTGCCATATAAACATATCCTAAGATGTGTGGCGCGAGATGACCAGCTTAAAGAAAAACAAAACATCATTTCACAATACTCTATGTGTGGCCACCCACTGGTTGTGATAAGAATTGCAGCCTGTTAAGGGTTTTGCTAGCATGTCGGGATATTGTATTGAAATGGTTTCGTGAGTCCTTTACCAAACTTTTGTATGTACCGTATTTTGTCCTGATAATGCTAAACTACTGTGTGCAGTTGAACACACTAAATGGCCCAATGAAGTTTCCGATTAAAGTATTCTCCATATATCAATGCAACCTCTTGGTCAGTCTTAAACATATCTAGTCTGAAGAGTAGGAAAACTCTTGAGGAAACTCATGTAAGCCCTCTTAGCTCTTTTGAGTGGTCTTACCTAGGGGACGAGATCACCCAATTTAAAGGGGTCTTCTTAGTGACATATCTTTATGTTGACATAGAATTAAGCAATTTAAACATATTAATAATTGGTTAATTCACCAAGAAATATTGCATAGTAGAAAATGTCCCTTAATGTATAAAGCGGTTAAATCACATAACCAGGTCCGCCAGAGTCAGACCAGCTCTTTGTAATCGGCTCTATGCTCTGGTTCATATAGGGCATCCAAAGCTATAATGTCCATATGCCCCAATTAGACATATGGAAAGGGGTGTCATTATGACTATTCCCTTTTAATGACTAGGTATAAGAAGACATAGTATGGATTTTTATATTTGGATGAATTTATTTTTGCTATAATTATACATTTTGTGCAGCGAGTGTATTTGAGAATCTCATATGCATCAGATACACTGTGTTGAGCCAAAGATGGTAAATATCCATAAAAGTGTATATATTCTAACACATTGGTGCAGTGACAAACAGAATCAAGGCTTTCCAATGCAAAAGAAAAGACTGGTGTCTGTGTGTGTGGTGAAATGAGCCTAAATACACCGATGCCCGCTGACCGTGTACGCTCTCGACGTTCTGTATCCTTTACAGTTAATGCTTTAGACATTCTGCATCCTCCTATTTGTGTAATATAGATTCCCCTGTTGAGTGTTTTTGTTAATTGAGATTGTCCTGTACCTTCTCCATTCCTCAGGTAACAGGTCCCGAGAGTGTCAGTGTTTACCTCCCTTCACAGCAGGTACCATCTCCCACTACACATGGAAATATAGACTGTGGGTATTTTGGGATCTGGATTGGGCAATTATCAGTATAGAATGTCTCCTATGGATTAGTGCACGTGTGCCTTCTCCTTTACCTTCCTTTGACCAGACATTATTACCATGAGATCAGAGGTTGTCTATTGATGAATAACACTTTACTATTCAAGGTTCTCTAATGTAATCACCGTAACAGACTTCCATGTCAAGTCAGACGTTCTCATAGCGTCGCTTCTTATTGATTTTACACGGTCTTTTTTGTCAGTAGTTGTGTTGTGGGTATACACTATATTACCGGGTTGTGCTGAGCTGTACGTTCTTTAATTCTGTGGCATTCAGTAGGTTTACAGAAGAGTTGTACCCACATCCAGTCTCTCTAGTAGGATACCACATAGTGACGTTGTATAGTAGTGGGTGTACACAGTGCCTTCAGTAGAAACTCCATGTGCCCCCGTTCAGGTTACGTCAGCATGGCTTTGCCTGAGTCCTAAAGATTGTATTAGTACCTGATATAACTATTAGAATTGTTATTTTTACAAGTGAGAGTGATCTGATTTGGTTGTTGGGAATTTCATAATTCTATATTACCATGCAGGAGACATCAGAATACTGGTAATATTTGTTATCAAGTAATGAACAAAGTTGAGACACTTAAAATATTTTTTTTCCTGTGCACAAGGTTAACAAATTTTGCTTTTATTTGGAAGGAATTGCGTGAAACGTTGCATAAAATTTTGCACTAGGAAGGAAATGCAATTTGTTCCGGCAATTTCTTCGAGAAGCTATCTTGCTGCCACATACTTTTCAGAGTGGCAGAGTAAGACGTGTCATTTTCATATCTTTATGACTGATGTAAGGTTTGTTCTCGGCTCAACCTTCCTTCCTGGATTGGATTCTATGAGCTGTAAAATGAAATGGACATTTTAATGCATAGCTTTCCATTTGCTTCAGAGACCACATCTGAGAAGTGCAAATCTCTACTGATTTCATGACCAAATGCAGAGCTATTATCAAACCGCTTTACTCCAAAATACTGAGGGGAATTTACTAAAACTTCGTACGCCAGTCTTAAACTGAAGTAATATTCCCTAAATGTATTAAGAGGCGCATCTTGGTCTGTCTGTGCGCCCGCCATAAACTGAAATGTATGCCAGCTGCGAGCTGCCAGCAGATATCTGCTTTAATTTACGCCAATTATTGGCAAACAGGGTGATCTTATCTTAAGGATGCAAAGGCGGGAAAAAGAAACACAACTTAGTGGTTTTAGTTATAGTAAATTTGTCATAACTAGTGCAAGGGAAAAGTGGAGCAGTTGCCCATAGCAAACAATCAGGATACTGCTTTTATGTAAAAAAAAAAAAATACTTCAAAAATGAGTGCCAGAATCTGGACTTTTCCATTGCACCAATTTTGCCAAATCTCCCCCAATGTGTTTCCATTTGTGAAGGCATGTTTTGGATTATTGGAAATCAGTCTGAATATTTTTAGTGGATGGGCTTAAAGAAAACATTTTTTTTTTATTTTGGTATTTTTATTCTAATCATATTGCATGAGAAAGTTGTTCCAGTTAAAGCATCTTTGCATGAATGGTGTATAAATGTAGCAAACATGGATAAATATCAGATCATTCAAATCAGTGTCAAATGTCTATGGCTACTTAAAGAGGCTCTGTCACCAGATTTTGCAGCCCCTATCTGCTATTGCAGCAGATCGGCGCTGCAATGTAGATTACAGTAACGTTTTTATTTTAAAAAAACAAGCATTTTTGGCCAAGTTATGACCATTTTTGTAGTTATGCAAATGAGGCTTGCAAAAGTCCAAGTGGGTGTGTTTAAAAGTAAAAGTCCAAGTGGGCGTGTATTATGTGCGTACATCGGGGCGTTTTTAATACTTTTACTAGCTGGGCGCTCTGACGAGAAGTATCATCCACTTCTCTTCAGAACGCCCAGCTTCTGGCAGATCACGCTGTGACGTCACTCACAGGTCCTGCATCGTGTCGGACGAGCGAGGACACATCGGCACCAGAGGCTTCAGTTGATTCTGCAGCAGCATCGGCGTTAGCAGGTAAGTAGCTACATCGATTTACCTGCAAACGCTGATGCTGCTGCAGAATCAACTGTAGCCTCTGGTGCCGATGTGTCCTCGCTCGTCTGACACGATGCAGGACCTGTGAGTGACGTCACAGCGTGATCTGGCAGAAGCTGGGCGTTCTGAAGTGAAGTGGATGATACTTCTCATCAGAACGCCCAGCTAGTAAAAGTTTTAAAAACGCCCCGATGTACGCACATAATACACGCCCACTTGGACTTTTACTTTTAAACACACCCACTTGGACTTTTGCAAGCCTCATTTGCATAACTACAAAAATGGTCATAACTTGGCCAAAATTGCTCGTTTTTTAAAAATAAAAACGTTACTGTAATCTACATTGCAGCGCCTATGTGCTGCAATAGCAGATAGGGGTTGCAAAATCTGGTGACAGAGCCTCTTTAAAGAAAACCTCTGGGATATTGCTCCTCCTGGCAGTCCTCCTGTCAAAACTCTCATGCGCTTAAAACTTCCACTCCAATATTGATCTGCACAAAAGCAAGCAAATCCAGCGTGGGCACCTTTGCCAAACTCAGGATCATTGAATAACTATGAAAAGTATGACCCCTATTGAAAAGGATCATTGAATAACTACAATGAAAACCTCTGGTTTTACAACAGTCAGTTGTCTTTGGTAATTTGGCCACTAGGGGCAGTGTCCCACCAGACTCTACCTTGTACTATTTAGGAGGACTTCTATACATCAGTGCATAAGGCATAATATACAGAGCAGTATGCGCAAAAGTCCATATTGTTTGAGCTGTTGTGGAGGAGATGGATTTATTATTCTTCATCGAAATAGTTTTTTTGTGTTGAGCTGACAATTAGTAAAGATGTTTGTTAATTGTAAAGCCTTCATCTTTCCATAGCAAGTATTCAGATACATAAATGTGGTTTCAGACCATGTATATGAGATTCTATATAAATAATAATTCATTTATGCACCTAATAATAATGCCTAAAACGGGAACAGGCGTCATTTTTAACAAATCTCTTTAATGGGAACTTAATGAATTGAAATTATGTGTCAATTGGCTCTGTCCTATGCATAATTAATACTTCATTTTCTTGACATTTACCTGCATTATTGTGCATTTATCCCCAAGAATGCATTGCTTTTGTCCTTGCGACCAGAATACTTATGACTATGCTTCTTTCGGAGAGTATGTACAGTATGTGTTGTTTAGGACTTATTCACACGAACATGTCCGTTTTGTGCGCGTAAAAAATGCTGCGTTTTTCCTGCGCTGCCATTCAGTGTGACATCCATGTACGGTTCGTGTCTGCATTTTTTTTACGTGCGTATGTCATCCGTATGTCACGCGTTTTTTTACGTCAGCAAAAAAACCTGAAGGAGGTGTATTTATTTTTCTCATCATTTCTTTAGCAACTGATGCGTATCACGGACAGCACATGGATGTGCGTCCGTGTGCTGTCCGTGATTTTTACGCACCCATTGACTTAAATGGGTGCGTGATTCACAAAAAACACATAAGTATAGGACATGCAGTGAGTTTCACGCAGCGGACACACGCGGCGTGAAAAACACTGAATGGCCCCTTTGAATTGTATAGGTCTGTGTGACGTCCGTTGTTTTAACGCGTGTGACATGGACGTGAAATACGCTCGTGTAAATAAGGCCTTACAGTCTACCGCAGATTTCATGGACCAGATTGGCTGCACAATTTTATTAAATGCTTATGAACAAAGTAGATAGATCCGTTTCTAACAATACAGCGTATGACTTTCTATAACCCCCTTAATCAGTAACATTTGTTTAACCCAGTATTATTGGGTCCTGATACCTGCCAGATTATCAAATGCTCTGGATTATAGGACAGCCTGAGGACAAGTATATAAAACTACAGAACCCTTAGGCCACATTCACACGTGGCAGAATTTTTCCGCTGCCAATGTTGGTGTAGCTTCGGAGCAATTACGCAACGAATCTACAGCAACATTTGCATATTTGACAGGTAATTCAGACGTTGCAGAAAACACAGCGGACTTGCCACAGATTTCAGTTTTTGCATTGCAAAGGCTGAAATATGCAGTGAAATTCCGCTGCTTCTCCCCAAGATAATGTCCATGCTGCGGAGGGTAAATTCTGCACCGCAGCCTAAATTCCGCACAGTTATTTTCCGCAAAGTCTGAACTAAGTTTCCTAAAAATGTATAGAAACAAATGTAAAAAACGGCTGCTACAGAATTACACTGCGGACTGTCCGCAGCGGAATTCAACAGCAATTCCGCCACGTCTGAACGTGGCCTTAGGCTGGGTTCCCACAATGCAGATTTTGCATGCATTTTGTAAGCCAAAACCAGAATTAGATCCAAGAGAGCTGACCTATAAGGCCTTTCTTTATATATTTCTTATGTTTAGGTTCCATTCCTAGTTTTGGCTTAAAAAATCATGCAAAACCTGCAGCAAATCTGCACTGTGGGAACCCAGCCTTAGGAAGTCAGACAAAAAAAAATAAATGCTGGCCTTTATATGTTACTAACATATTTTAAGCGGTGGAATCTCAAAATTTCTAATCTTTCTCAGGTTTTTGTTTCCGGTTTTGTGAGATTACAGGTTATCTTGCAGGTCTGTGCTACAAAAAATAAAATTGATTATTAGAAGTTCTGGACTATTAGATGATTGATGGAATGTTACTGTATTTCATGTCTGGACACATTGCCCTATATAGATTTTATCACTGTAAACCACTTTTCCAGTGATATTCTCGACTCGATCAGCTGCGTGTTGGAAATCAAGTCTCCCAAGTGAGCTAATTCTGGAACCACTAGATATAGGGGATTAGGAAAACAGCCTCCTTCCAAAGAGATTTATTGAGCTATTCATAAGATTTTTGATTTTATGCCATTTTCCTTAAAAAAATAAAAATCTCCTCACAGCAATAATGCAAAATAGATTTCTTCTGCATCTGTCCTGCTGTTTTCATTGATTTCTACTTCTGTAAGTCATTCAAACAAGCTGTCAGATTGCTTTTATCCATGGATTTCTAAACCTTAGCAGGGGTAAATTAGCAAACCCACATACGGAGCACAAACCATAAGTTCTTAGAGCAAAGCAACACGCTCTGAGTTTGTAATTTCAATGTATTAGACTTATAATTAACCTCCTAATGATGAATTGTGAAATGTTCTAGCTTTACTTTCAATCCCTCTCAGACAAAAACATTTCTAGAGATGTGGGGTTAGTGACGGGGGGAAATGCACTTCATAGCAGTATGACCTCCCCTCCGATAAAGGAAGAAATGATTATTGCAACATGAAGCATCCCGTGGTTGATGTCTAAATTCCCTGCTGGATATTAAATGCTATACACATGCCACAATAGTAAACTACAGTCATGGAAAAAAGCCATTATTTTAAAGTTTCTTAGGACATGTTATCTTACTGTGCAATGTGACGTTGAGATGTATACCACCTCTGCTCTCTAATGCATACATTATATCATTTAACTCCAGGTACCAGTAAAACATACTCAGTATATGGCTTCAATATAGTCACTAGCATGGTTTGCGTTTGTAAAAAGAAGTCAACGGGCTGATTTTCCCCTCAAACTATAACTTACGGTTGGGTCTGTGATGAACAAATCTCCCATGCTCTCCGTGCTGGCTTTCTGCGGCTTTTATCACCATTAATTCCTGCATGGATTGGGGTCATGATCCACCAGGTCTTCTATGTACTTCTACTTCATCTGTAATATGCTGTACGTTGTGAGATATCTTTAAAACTTCATATACAGGGCTGTTGTCACAGTCTGTGTGTATGTGGACCCACAAGGCCGCACCGCCGCAGCGGGGATGCAGCTAGCCAAACCACAGAGCACCCCAGCAATACAAAGTCCCGCACAAGGGTACCTGAATAGTCCAGACAGTGGCCGAGGCTTTGGCACGGTTGGAGGTGGGTGCAGTAGGTTATGCCAGACGTGGCAGATGACAGCAGGTGCAGCATGTTGCGCCAGACGTAGCGGATCACACTGGACGTGGAAGATGGCACTGGATGTGGCAGATGACATAGGATGTGGCAAACGACCGCAGGTGCAGTAGACAAGACTCCAACACTAGGAACACAGCACAGAATACAGGAACAGGTAATAGGGCATGGGTAACAACTGGAACGGGAAAACACTAGGGACCATTTGCAAGACAGACTAGGGATACACCAACAATGCTCAGGCAAGGATCAGAAGGGCAGGGCCATTCTTATAGTCCAGGAAATCATGGGCAGTTGATGATGATGATTTCCACAGCGGACCCGAGGCGGAAGTTATACGGGCCAGTGCTCACTGATCCATGGCTGCGGGCGTCGGGAGGTAAGTAAACCCGTCGGCCCGCGGCCATGGATGCTACAGCTGTATTACATCTCCGTACAAACTATGAGTTGTACACAGAAATAATATGACATTCATAAGGTATCTATCTATGGGACCATACTGTACCACCATATGGCTCAGAGGTATACAGAGGTTATTTTGTATTCCATCACATATTCCATCGGATACCGTATTACTGTGGTAGTCTGTAGTATGGTGCCATATGGAGGCAGCTTACAGTGGCACATGGAAAGCCTTTGGGACGCCTTGTGTAGCCATATGGGCTCTGGCTTTGGTCTGTTATGAAATCTTGCATTATGGATATCAATCTAAGACTTTACATGTACATTACAGATATACAAATTTTGGTAAATCTGAAATTTAAGGTACACCTTAAATAAAGGCCTATTTCAGTATAACATCAAATAGATTTGATAAGGGCAGGTACTCAACATTTGGACCATAAAATTCCTATAGGATGTTTCATCTAGTGTATGTATGCTTTATACATAAAAAAAATATCCAACCTCTTAACTACTAATATTTTCTATTTCATTGTAAGTCTGTACTGTAAATTATCCGTTAAACAGAGATGTATAGTAATACAATGTAAATCGTGTTCGCGTCACACACATATACCACAAAGACATGCACATTAGTACTATGCAGCAGAATGATAGATTATTTACCCAGCATTTAAAAGGAGTCAGAATGTTGGTATGTACATGACTACATATGTGGATGGAAGGCTTTGCTAGCTCATCAAAGTCGGCAGAGCAGAAGGGGATAAACCAAGACGGCACTATGAATAGCATTTGATGGAAGATGAAAAATGATCACATATGCAAGTCTGTGCTGAAGACGTTACTTGAATGCTAAATGACAGGGTTTCCCTGATCTGGAGGAAAATACTCTACTGCAGTCTATCTCTAGGGACCTGAAAGTAGTAGCGCTCAGCATAGCTAACCTCTACGGTGCCCTTCGGCGTCTGTGAAAAGCCAGCTTGCAGATGTTGTTCTCATGGAGAAAAAATAGAATACACTTGGAACAGCAAAGAATCCACTTCTGGTGGCGTGTTTCATCTTATATGGCTGCTTTATAACAAACCATAATTAGTAATAATGATAATAATAATAATAGCAGAAAGAAGATTAGCCATTATAATAGTAGTAATAATAATAAAACATAATAATGTTATATCCAGGTTTAAAGCAGGACTAGGGGTGTACGGCTTTGCAGCCTGTAAATGTAAACAAGAGTGTTCTTATTCAATGACAGCAAGAAAATATCTTGAAAATTGTGAGAAATTGAAACACAAAGAATATTGGAAAGTTGCAGAACTTTTAATTTAAACAGTGATTAAGCTTAATTAACATAAAACTGGAAAACCCCTTTAATTAGTTAGGGATTCTTGACGTCTATGCTCGTCTTGAGCAGCTGGACGTTGCCGCATTAGGACGATCATAGACATCACAGCAAGTGCTCCCGCACGACCAGTAGCAGGAAAACGGCTGTAAAACACACGCTTTAACGGCGGAGATCGAAGAAACCTCTGATCTCCGCCGTTAACCCCTTGAATGCTACGATCAAAGCTGATCACGTCATTCAAAGAAAAATGAGAAGGGAGACCCCCCCTTTAATCACTCCACAGGGATTAAGAGCATGCCTTATATGGACAGACAGCCCAGGGTCCACTGAAGGACCCCTGGGCTGTCTGACCATATTTCCTGTTGTTAGGGCATACTTAGTTATCAGTACAGTGGCTAATGTACTGACATATAGATATACGCCAGTACATTAAAGTTACAATATTAAAATAAAAAATTCCCCTATGGGATAAAACAAATTGTAAAATTTATTAAAAAACAAAAGCAATGTTAATAAAATACACACAAATGCATTTTTTTCTACAATAAATAAACTTTAATAGCTATAAGTCCCAAAACGTAAAATAATACACACATATTTGGTATCGTCATCGCCGTAACAACCTGCACAAGAAATGTATAGTGTCATCTAGGATAATCGGGTGTATGCTATAAAAGCAAAATGGAAACTGTAGCAGAACTACTTTTTTTTTTCAACATTTTTTCGCAAATTAAACATTTCTATCAATTAAATGATAATGTAAATGTACCAAAATATACCACCTACATAAAGTACAACACGTCCAGCAAAACAGAAAGTCTCATACAGCTACGTCGAATTAAAAAAAAAAAGTTATGAGCACCTCAAGGCCAAATTTGGCCCGGCCCTTAAGCGGTTAAGGCTCTGTTTACCCTGATGTCATGGCTTTTGTTTTTACATGGACTATGACAGATCAGATTCATTTTGTCAATGATGGATCTCATTATGGGTCAATGAGTTTTCTTTTTTTCTACTGGCAAGGATGCCTAATAGGGCACATGGCGGTTGGGACAACCCATTTAGTCCTTGAGCTGTCCATAGATGACCTTATAAACAATAATTGGATTGAGCAATATTGAACTCTCAGATATTTAGAGACTCAATGAGTGATGTTTCATGTTCGATGTCAAAATGAGCAGTATTATTCTTTACATTTAGCATAATTTTGCTGTGTTGTTTTGTATGTCGGATGCCCTTGAGCTGTCATTCCAGAGTATTATACGCTAGACTGCAAACATAAACTAATTATTGTGCAAAAACATTGAGAAATAGTTCTGTTCCAGCCTGATGATATGAGCCAGGAATATGGTGGTTGATTCATTTCTCGCTGCTTTGTTTAGTCTCTATTGATTATTTATTGTATTCTCTGGCCTGACAAGGAGCCTGCAGAATAAACCCGCTAATTATATTAATGAACCTAATAAAGACATCGCTGCTGTATAATCTGGAGAATAATACAACTTAGTCTGATGCCATTTGATATTTGGAGAAGATATAATCATTTTGTCTCCTGCCGGGACTATTTTTTTCCTCCTCATCAGAAAGAACCATAGATACTGGAGTATAGATACTATAGATACTGGAGTATAGATACTATAGATACTGGCTGTTTGTAGAAGTAAAATAAAAAGCCCAAAGTTTTAGTTTAGAAAACATTAGGTTTATTTTGCAGATAGTCAAATGACAATATTATAACTTTATTTTTTGAGTATAAACATTTTCTGATGATTATCAATCGATTTATCATATATACTGATACACTATACGGATGTCAAGTCATATTACTTTAACCCCATGAGTTACACTACAATAGAACATAATTTTTCATTCTGCGATAGTCACCAGCATTTACAGCTGAATATTTGTCTTATTGTCTTGCAGCCTCCCTCAACCTTTGCACAACCTTGTTCGCCAGTCACTATTTAATATGAGACTATATACAATGAAGGGAGCCACATTCTACAATAATGTAGTCCAGTTCAATAATGGGGTTATATTTGAGAATGTGAATGATGACCTAATGTTACATAGTTACATAGTTAGTACGGTTGAAAAAAGATATATGTCCATCTAGTTCAACCAAGGGATGGGAGAAAGGGAAGGGATGAAACAAAAATTCTACTCATTGACATAGGAGCTGATATTTTTTCGTTCTAGGAAATTATTTAACCCTTTTTTAAAGCCATCTACTGTGATTGACATTGGACAGCAGTTGTAAAATGTCCCTTGGGCTGTATTGGTTATACAATCCTACTCCCTTCCCATAGAACGGCAGGCCAAACAGAAAGGGTTCGGAGCGTGGAGAAGTATTTCACTGATCAGAGAGACTTCACCCATGCATATCCTAAGTTTACCGAAAACCCCCAAAATTTTGGTGTGACTGCAGTTACTGTAAATCCAATATCTCTCTTTCCCCCATGTCACACATGGGTTCAGGAAGCTGAGATGTTCGATAGGCTCCTCATATAGTAGAGATTTTTATCTTCCCCTGAGCCCGTGCCTGTGACATGGAAGGAACACATTGGTCATTGGTGATTTTTCTTTTCCTAACAATACAGCATTTGATCCTGTAGACCTACTAGTATGTTGGTTAGGGAAAGAGAAAATTATAAGTGTTCCCTCCTTATCACAGGCAGTCCAAGGACAGCTAAAGCAGCTCTACTGTTCTAAGACTCCACCAAACAATGCCCCATACCGTGGCTTCCTGGACCCAACATGGACCTTCTGACATGGAGCAAGTGGGATATTGGGGTAAACTACATTCATGCTGGGATTCTTGGGTTGTTTTCACTGTAAGGAAAAAAAAAAGGTTTGAAAATTGTTAATAAATGAAAAGGTAATAAAGGCAGAATCATACAAAAAAAATAAAAATTAATATTTTATCCAGGGTATTAATTTGGTCACCAAATAAGGGATTGGGAGCAAATGCTTTTACCAAATTGTGATAAAATTGGCACAAAGCTCATTCAAGATAATGATTGACTTAAACATAAAATGAAAGAACATAGTTATCAAAAAGGGCATATATTGGGATAGTTCTCTCTGTGAAGTCTAGAATTAAGTTGTTAGATCTTAGGTTGCCCATACATATTAGATATCGATCCTGACGATTTCAGCGTGACCGGCCAACAATCTGTGTCCTGACTTCATGTAGGAGTTCAACATTTACTCCTTTATTCTCACAGGAGATAAGCCGCTGCCAGATGGGTCTGGCAGCGGCTTATTCCCCTCCCCACACTAATTTATTGTTATTTTTTAATTTCTGTTACTTATATAGCGCCAACATATTCCACAGCGCTGTACAGAGGGTATCCTTACCCATTGGGGCTCACAATCTAAATTCCCTATTGGTATGTTTTTGTGGTGTGTAAGGAAACCGGAGTACCCGGAGGAAACCCACGCAAACACAGGGAGAACATGCAAACTCCATGCAGATGTATTTTTGAAAATACATGCACGCTCGGCCGACTCAAGTATGCATGTGTATGGGAGGGTTGGGAGGAAAAGCTGTAAATAAAACAAGCGTTTGGCTGACAGCTTTCTAAAGTGTACGGCCACCTTGAGGGTATGTTAACACGGTCTATTTTCGGCCGTTTTTGGGGCCGTAAATGGCCGAAAAGCGGCCGATAAAATCGGAAACAGAACGCCTCCAAACATCTCCCCATTGATTGCAATTGGAAAAACTACGTTTTATTCCGACGGGCTGTTTTTGAGTGGCTTAAAAAACGTCTGAACATCAGGAGCTGTTTTCCCTTGAAAACAGCTCCGTATTTTCAGACGTTTTTTACTCAGCGTTTGAACATACCCTTACAGTTACTAATGTGGGTTTGAATGATTCTGCCTCCAAAATACATAGAAAATAGATGTTTATTATGAAGAATCCAGCAACCATCCATCCTCATACTGAATCCTTGTTAAAATCAGTGGAAAGAGCCCTTTAAATGAATAAAATATGTACCTTCATGATGTGAACAGCACTGAATAATTGGTGTTTTGTGTATCAAGAGAATATGTAAATAACGATCATCATTTCCTTTTTAATTATAATAATTAGTTTAGAGATCATGGGTATACTGGTACAAGATGAGATACCCAAATGAATTATACATGTGCCGATTCCTTATTAAAATGTAGATATTTCTGCGTTTCCACCATGTCTTGCGCGGTACGTGTCAAAATTGTTTTAATGAACCTTTCATCCCATCAAAGATAAGAGATAGGTATATCACAGAGCTCTGTACAAGGTGACAAATACCAGCGGCTATTCAAAAGACCCTTATCAGAACGACATTATGATTCTTATGATACTGTATTGCTTTTCTCATGTGACATTTTTTCTTGAAATGTCACCTTTTTCTGCTGTAATATTGTTTAATAAAGGGATTTCACACTTCTGGCTTGTGATACGGTCAGTTCTTCCTATACAATGTCATTTAATGGTAGCTTGGAAGGGTGTATTTTACATTCACGTATTGCATATTTCAGTGGATATGACTGAAGATTGGATTGCCCTGCTATAATGTAGGTTCACTTGAACTTGCTTTGTAGAATATACTGGGTCGCTCCTACTGTCTAGTTGCCTAGACTAAATTCCATTGTATTAGGCCGGATTCACACGAGCGTTGCGCATCTCGGACGTGAAAAACGGCAGTTTTTCACGTCCGAGGTGCATCCGTGCTCTGCGCTGCGGGACGCGATGTCATGCATCCCCCATAGATTAGAGTCTATGGAGGCATGCGTGAAAAAATAGGACATGTCCTATTTTCTCACGGACCCTTCACACGGTCCTTTGAAACAACGGCCGTGTGAACGGCCACATTGAATTATATAGGTCCGTGTGACGGACGCTGTTTCATTGTGGATGTTAACAAGATTATTCCCATTCAATGACAGCAAACAGGGGTCTTCAAAATGGTGAGGTATATTGGAAAGTCACATAACTTTTTATTGTACAATGATTAAAGTAGTTGTCCAGTATTAGAAAAAAGGTCTGTTTTCTTTTCCCCGGAATAAGCACAACACCTGTCAATGAGTTGTGATTGATATTGCAGCTCATCCCCATTCAAGTAAATAGGTCAGTACCAGAAATGACCCATTGACAAGGCTGGCACTATTTCTAAAAAAAGTGAATCCTTTATTCTAATAACCCTATACAGCTTTACTTATATGGAACTGGAAATCCTCTTCAAAGCCTTCAAAAACATCTAAGGCCGAGTTTACATAAGGCATTTTTGGCTCAGTTGCTTTTTTTGTTTATTTTTATCTCTCCCAAAAACTGGGATTAGGCTTTCTTTTCTAATTCGTTATTTAAGATCTGATCCAGGTTTTGATGAAGAAAAAAAAAGTGTGCTGCATCGGTTAGGGTTTATTCAGACGAACCTATAATACGTCTTTCCCACCATCGCACGGACCTATGTTAGTCAATGGGGCCGTTCAGTCTGTGATATTCACGCAGCGTATGTCCGCTGCGTAAAACTCACGACATTTCCTATATTTGTGCATTTGTAACGCATCACGCACCCATTGAAGTCAATGCGTGCGTCACACGGAAGTACTTCCGGGTGCCGCGCGCTACAGTAGTCAAAACTATGAATGAAAACAGAAAAGCACCATGTGCTTTTCTGTTTCTAAACATAAACACAGAGTGTCATCATGATGCCGGCTGCGCGAAAATCACGCAACCGCGCACCATATTCTGATGACACACGGACCTTTTGCGCGCGCAAAACCCACAAGCTCGTGTGAAGCCGGCCTTAGGCCAAGATCACACACACAGTTTTGGTGCAGTTTTTGGCTCAGTATTTAGTGGACACAAAAGAAAGGAGATGCATCAGTCTTTTCTTTATACCTTTCTTTCCTCTTAGGGTATGTTCACACGCTTAGCAAAAAACGTCTGAAAATACGGAGGTGTTTTTTAAGCCACTCACAATTTTGGCTGCGTTTTTTACGCCCGTTTTTGGAGGTGTTTGCTATAGAGTCTATGAAAAACGGCTCCAAAAACGTCCCAAGAAGTGAACTGCACTTCTTTTTCGCGTAAACAAACGGCCCCATCGAAACAGAACGCCATTTTTCTTATTGAAATCAAGGGGCAGATGTTTGGAGACGTTCTGTTTACGGCCGTGTGAACATACCCTTAGAGTCACTTCTGGTTTGGCTAAAAAAAAAATAATGAGCGAAAATCTGCCAGAAAAGCTGCATCTAAACTGTGGGTGATACTGGCCACTAAAATAAGATGCGCTGCATTTTTTGAGAGGCGCATTCCAAAATAAATGTAGTTCATCGTGGGTAGTCTGTGCGCTACAAACTCCTCGTCTGGCTCTGTTTGGCGTAAATCTGTCAAACCACAGGTGGCATGTCTGCTAAGCCCCACCCACTTTTTTTTATTTTTATAAAAAGCCACAAATTTGGGGCGTGTGCCAAAGTTTACTACTTTTTTTCCTCCAGTAAACTGCCACAAATCTCCTCACCTATGTGACCTCGGCCGTAGGGGGCTTTAAATCTACAACACTGACTTCAATTTACCAGAGTGTCAATTTTGAAGTATATAACAAGTTATATACTTCAATCTATATATATCTTATATACACTCTGGTAAATTGAAGTCAGTGTTGTCAGTGTTTAACAAGGATTCAGTATGAGGATGGATGGTTGCTGGATTCTTCATAATAAACCTCTATTTTCTATGTATTTTGGAGGCAGAATCATTCAAACCCACATTATTAACTCTAGGCCTTATTCACACGAACGTGTTATACGTACGTGATACGCGCGAGATTTTCACGTGCGTCGCACGGACCTATGTTAGTCAACGGGTCCATTCAGACTGTCAGTGATTTTCACGCAGCGTATGTGCGCTGCGTAAAACTCACGACATGTCCTATACTTGCCCGTGTTTCACGCAGCACGCACCCTTTTAAGTCAATGGGTGCATGCAAATCACACACGGCACACGAAAGCACTTCTGGGTGCCGCGCGTGATTTGCACAACAGTAGTAAAAAGAATGAATGAAAAAAGAAAAGCACCTTCTGCTTTTATGTTTGTAAACATAAAAACAGAGTGTCATAATGATGCAGCCACGCACCATATACAGATACCACACGGAGCTTTTGCGCATGCAAAACGCAGCGTTTTTTGCGCGCCAAAACCGACACGCTTGTGTGAATAAGGCCTAAAGGTATGTTCAGATGGAGTGTTTTCAGCCGTTTTTCGGGCTGTAAACGTCCCGAAAAACGGCTGAAAAATTGGAAGCAGAACACCTCCAAACATGTGGCCATTGATTTCAATGGGAAAAACGGTGTCCTGTTCCGACGGGTCGTTTTTTTCGCGGCTGTTTTTCAAAAAGGCTGCGTAAAAAATCAGCCGCAAAAAAGAAGTGCATGTCACTTCTCCAGCCGTTTTTGGAGCCATTTTTCACAGACCCTATAGTAAAACAACTCCAAAAACGGCCGTAAAAAACTCTGCGAAAATCGCAAGTGGCTTAAAAAACTTCTGAAAATCAGTAGCTGTTTTCCTTTGAAAACAAATCCGTATTTTCAGACGTTTTTGAGTTTGTGTGTGCACATACCGTAATGGTGGCCACACACTTTAGATAGCTGTCAGCTCATTTTCGCTCACGTTCGTATGGCAACTGCTGTTTTAAAGACTTTGTTCAGACCTGGTTGCAGGTAATCGGTTAACGAATTTTACTGCTAAGCATTTTAGCAAGTGCGGTACTATATGTCCTCCCCCACTTAGGCGAAATTCAAACGAACGTGTGCGTTTTGCGCGCGCAAAAAACAGTGTTTTGCGCGCATTGCAGTTCCGTGTGTCATAAGTGTTTGGCACGCGGTTTTGAGGTTTAGAAACTGCAATGAATGAGGTGCTTTTATTTTTTCCTTCATTTATTTAACAACTGTAGCGCGAATCACGCGCGGCACACGGAAGTTACTTCAATGGGTGCGTGAAGCGCAAAAAACGCTCAAGTATAGGACATGTCGTGAGTTTTACGCAGCGGACACACGCTGCGTGAAAATCACGTAATGTCTGAACGGCCCACTTACATAGGTCCGTGTGACGCGCGTGATTTTCATGCGCGTATCACGGACGTTAAATACGCTCGTGTAAATAAGGCCTTAGTGTAAAAACCATGTGTCACCTTTAGGGTATGTTCACACGGCCTATTTACGGACGTAATTCGGGCGTTTTTGCCCCGAATTACGTCTGAAAATAGCGCCTCAATAGCGCTGACAAACTTCTGCCCATTGAAAGCAATGGGCAGACGTTTGTCTGTTCACACGAGGCGTATATTTACGCGCCGCTGTCAAATGACGGCGCGTAAATAGACGCCCGCGTAGAAGAAGTGACCTGTCACTTCTTTGGCCGTAATTGGAGTCGTTATTCATTGACTCCAATGAATAGCAGCGCTAATTACGGCCGTAATTTATGCGGCATTCAAGCGCCTGCACATGCCGGTACGGCTGAAATTACGGGGATGTTTTCAGGCTGAAACATCCCCGTAATTTCAGCCGTAACGGACGCCCTCGTGTGAACATACCCTTAGTGAATCAGTGTCATGCATGGGTATTTGTGTAAGGCCACGTTCAGACGTGGCAGAATTGCTGTTGAATTCTATGTTCCTTCACCCTAGGAACAGATGACATTATTCTATCTAAAGCCTTGTATTTCATCCTTATGTCTTGGTTGCCGGGCTGTGTTTTTCAAGCGTTCTGGCACAAGGTTTCAAGGGACTCATTACATTTGGATAACATGTTTCTGTTTAGTTTGTTTTATTGGCAGTGTTAGCAGCTCCTGAAATCCCCACTGGATAACTCACATACTTCACCAGACTCCTGTCTCTCTCGGCTAGTAATGTAGGGAGGGAATTTCCTATAGCCGGTCAAGTGGGAGTTTCGGTCTGCCTGCCATAATCCAGAGATATTCATCATAATACCATGAACTGATCCACTCCTGAGTATCAAACATCGGTGTAACTTGAGGTGTCTCTAAACTTCTCTAGTCATCTACAGGTGTCTTGGCAGAGGACCTCCATGCATTCCTTATACTGAGCATCTATAGGGACCTTATATAAAATGTGATGGTTGTACAAAGCCAGAAGCATTTATATACTTGCATTCTTTATCACCCCTCTTCTATGGTTGTCACGGTACCAGAATTTAGACTTCGATACCGATACTTCGTGTAGTATTGCGATACTCGATACCAAAACGATACTTTGCCAACAATAATAATAATAAAAAAAAGTTCCTACATTTTCTGATGTGGGGTACGAGGTGTGATGAATTTTCAACCTCCATGTGCCTCACATTAATAGTAATTAACCCCATCATGTTCCTCAGTCATAATGGACAACATTGGGGGAATGTGTGAGGTACATGATAGGGTTAATGACTATTAATGCGAGGCACATGGAGGTTCAAAATTCATAATACCTCGTGCCTCACATTAATAAGTGAAAAAGCATTTTTTATTTTATTTTATAACATCATAAATGCTATAAATTAGTTGTGCAGGTTATTACGGTCATGTAACGAATATGTGTATATTTTATGTATTGAGACTTATTTTAATGTTTATTATAAAACATGTGTGTGTATTTTTTTTAATTTAACATTACTTTATTTTTCTTTACTTTTTTATTTTTAAACTTTAATGTACTGGCATATTATATCTATATATGATAGCACACAGGCAGTTGTTAGGACATACCTTTAGTATGCCCTAACAACAGGAAATCTGGTCAGACAGCCCTGGGGTCCTTCCGTATACTATTATGTGTCCTTGCAGTCTTATGATATTTCACCGTGGCTGCAGCTGAGTTTTTCAGGGTCTCGTTCCCATTTCCTTCTCCTCCTCATTCGACTTGAAGCTGTTCATCGGGTGAAGAGAGACATGCTACAAAGCTTTCAAGTGGTTTTCCACATTAAGATTATTGCCAACCAGCCTGCGACTCTTTGTGTAGGAGTGTTTGTATAGTCTCCATAGCAACGGAATACTTAAAAAAAATATCATATTGTGCCGTCTGTGTGATTTGACTAGTGTGTTCTCTGCAGCGCGGCCTCTCAAATCGACCTATTCTATCTGTGCAGATTACATGCTCTGCATAGTTACTCGCCGCTATTCTACCGTTTAGTGCGTGTTCTCGAGCGATAGTGACCATTAGCGCTATTGATGCCATTAGAGAGAGTACACAATCTTGCTGACATTTCCAAGCAATTCCTTTCAAAGTCTTGAATCCACATCTAAGATAAAACATAATTGCTTTAACCCTTTCATTTACAAACTCACCTGGAAACGAATGTACTCGGCAAATCAGCTAGGTAAAAGAGGAATTCAGAGAAAATGTCACCTTTGTCTTCTTATCGCCGATGAGGTTGTATAACCAGAGAGCGAGCTTGGGTAAACACTGTGGTGTGCTTAATCTTAAATTTATTCCATTGAGGGCATGAAAGGGTGGTGCATGACACACATTCTCTTTGTATCCCTGTGTCATTCCACACCCCTTAGGCCCAGCACACGGCATCAAATACTGTATCGATTTTCCGCTGAGTCTTTCTTTAAACGCAATAAGATTTGCAGCGGTAGAGGAACATTTTCTCAAACTTTTTTCCTCCTTCTAAAATCCAAAATACAAAAGAGAATTTCAAACTGAAATAAACTAGTGTGACCAAGCCCTTAGGCCCTTCTGGAATTTTGAGGCAGATTTTGATCTGTCTGAACGCCGTTTGCCGCTTTTTTCGCTGCATTTTTCACCCACGGTCATTGAGTGCCGCGGGCAAAAACGCAGCAAGAAACGCTTTCTCTGACTCAGAGACGTAAATGCCCGAAGATAGGGCATGTCGCCTCTTCTTCCCGCGAACCGGTTTTCATGCTCGCAGGAAAAAAACGCCTATGCCTCCCATTGAAATCAATGGGATATGTTTTTGGCCGTTTTTTGGCGAGTTTTCCGATGCGGTTTCCGTGTCAAAATGCTCTGTGTGAAAAGAGACTTAAAGTATCCTACACTGCCATTTCGTAACTGTAACTTGGTCTCCACTAGTGCCAATAGCTAAGGAGGACTAACACCTCTTGCACACGTCCGAGATCGGGCTGTGAAAAACGGTCCGAGTGTCGGCTGACCACGGTACAGGTGAATGGAACTCCTGGCATCTTAGACATTTTATGATACTAGGAGTCCCTGCCTCCCCACGGAACTGCTGTTCCGTACTGTGTCATTTTGTGCAGCTCTGTGGGGAGGCAGGGACTCCAAGCATAAAAAAAAAAGGCTATGATGCCATTCGTTCCGTTCACCTGCACCGCCGTTATCCTGGAAAATCCGTCCAACGCACGGACCGTTTTTCACGACCCTAACTCGGTCTTGGGCAAGAGGTGTAGAAGCTGACAACCACAACCAGTGTAGGTGCCCATTTTCGTTAACAATTGGAATGGTCTCCTTTCAACCCCCACGTAAAAGTCAATAGAGCAAAACGAATCAAAGACCTCATTCATGTAAACTAATGCTAGATTATGTACAGAAAAAGGAAAAAAAAACTATATATTAGCTAAAATGTAAAATAAATGTCAGAACACCATAGGCAAACATGATAGCCACCATTTCAATGCTCAAGAGGCCCATCTCCAATTGCAGTTTTCCCACGTTTTCTTAATTTGATATATTCATTAGTATTGCAAACACCAATGTCACAATGACTAATAGTGTAATTACGTTTTTATATGCAATTTCTTATAAACGAGGGCTTTTATAAAACCTAATCTATAATCATTTTTTCTAGCACCATCTAACCGTAGAGCTTCATTTAGGGGCAATATAACACACTAATCCATTAGCCTTATATGTATAGCTTCAAGTGCAAATTCACCATTAGGAGGGAAGTATTCAAAAACTCTGACGCATTTCTATAATTTTTCAAAAATGTCTGGAGGAGATGTTGTTATGGTGATAAGTGAGAGTGAAATGGATGGTCTACCACGCCACTCATTCACCAGTATTTGGAATAGACTGAAGGCCGGAGTGTCTATCACTCGTCTGTGTGTGGGAAACCAGACATGAGCTTTGTAATTCATAACGAGGAAAATAATTAATACGGCAGCAATCCCACACTTTTATAAATTAGTCACGTTCAAGTGACATGAACATACACGAATCTTAAACATTTTACTCAAGTGTCTATAGAAACATCTCTGGATGTATTATGAATTTGCTTAAATAGCTGTCACCTAGTATAATTCTTCTTTGACACCGCTCCATTAGTGGGCATCTAATTTGCCTAGGCTACTGTGTTTTAAGATTGCCAACGGAATGTAGCACAACGCTGCTTTACCTCCGCTGCCACTTTGTTCTAGTGATCACAGGGGTCACAATTGTCAGACCGCTGCTGATTGGCTCCTGAGACGCAGTTTAAGGAAGCTCCTCCTCTATAGTGCCAATCCCATTCTTTTCTTTGTTAAATAAATGTACATCATAGTATTTAGAAAGAATATAATTTTTTTTTAAATAAGCTAAAATTACTTTATTACACTAAGGGTAATTACTTTATGACTCTGAGCACTAAGGCTGTATCAGAACTTGCACATAAAATGACCTTGCTAATATCTCTGTTCTGTCTCGGAAATCGGGTGACACAGCATACACCTTTCACTAACAGAACTGAATTAGTACTCAAGAGTTTCAAATCAGCGGGAGGCATAAGGGCTTGACCACACGTAACAGAATTGCTGCAGAAAATTTCTGCAGCATTTTCGTTAAAACTAGCAGACATCCCGCTGTCGAAAAACCGCACCATTTCCTGTGTTTTTTACGGCAGAAAATGGTGCGTATTTTGAGGGGTTTTGTCTCAATGCTGGAGATGGTGACATCTCCGAAAAAGGCAAAATACAGTTCACTTTCCGCAGCAGGAATTGATATGCTGCAGTACGAAAAATATGCACCGCTGGTGGATTTCTGCTTGGAAATTTTATGTAGCGTGTGGATGACATTTGATAATCTCACCCACTTTGCTTCTACTGTATTCTGCTGCTTTTTTTCCGACTGCAATTCTGGACGGAAAGTACGCAGCAATTCCGTTACGCGTGGACAAGCCCTAAGTATTCCGGTCTTGATCCTGGCATCATCAAATGGAGCCCATACAGATAGATGGGAATTTGAATAGCACCATTTTTTTGTGTAACAAGGTACTTTTTCATCTTTTACCCCTTATTCAGTCTTTGAAATTAACAAACACGGCGATTGTCTGTTCTGTACTTTATTGTGCGACTTACACAGCGTGATTTCTTCTGCCTCCGGCTGCGTATTAGGTTACACTAATTACTGAATTTGAAGGTAAATTAATAAATCTTGACAAAGACTCTAGGCAACGACATTGAAAACACTTATCCACACTTAGCTTGTACTTTTAGAGAAATATCAAGTATAACAGGGTAAGCCTGAGTGTACATATTAACATTTGACCCCACTATCTTGGGCTGTACAACTAAATGCCCAGTTACATACATACAGGGTCATAGCTAGGAGGGGGCATGAGCTATTTGCCAGGGAGCTGTCAACAAGCCACTTTGTCTTGGCCAAGGTATTTACATACGGTGCTAGGGCAGCAAACTAAACCTTTGCCCTGGGTGAAGGAATGTCTAGCTATAGTTCTGCGCACATAGATATTTACTGGGATGGCAACAAATTTTATAGTAGTACATTTCCATCAAAGCAAAATGAATTGTTTTTCCTTGAAACGAGGATTTCCAATCTGCTTACAAAGTATACCCAGAGCAATAGTGATGATCCGATTGGAGACAATTTATAATGACAGGATTCCATGGATCTGACCGTTTTGCTTATTTAGATATATTGATATATTGATCTCTGATATTCTGAGAATTTTCGGTCAGATTGTAGCATAATCTGTATTTGCAAAACTAGTTTAAGGATTATTACAACACCACCCGGTGATTGAGAAGTAAGCATTCTGCGACTTTCTTGATCTCTCCTATCTACAGTTCCCAGCATGCCCCAGTAGTTGTAATAAAGACAGAATCTATCTGCCTGGCGGGTGACCTAGTACATGTCAAAGCTTCACACATCCATTAATCCCACTTTATACCTTATTGTTTTGTCTCTGCTACCTGTATTATTGGATGTCCACAAGTAGCAAAGTAGCATTACCATTCTTGTAGCCGGGCATAAATATGATATGTTCGTCCACTGGCTGCAGGGACCAAAACGATTAATCCTTGCTTACAATGCATGGCAGCTTATCAGTGTTGCCAGACATTATTCCTATGACACCAGTCTGGCAGGTGTTTACATTTTTCTAAAATGACTTTGCCCTGTGGCATGTTGAGTAACCACCTCACATAGCACCCGCATTAAACTGTTGTCTACTTTGTGATGGATAATTTTAATTGTGAAAGGTTTAGCTAATGATCTATGAAGGTGGAAGCCACAGCGAGCTGGAACGAGGGTCCCATGTCCCAGGTAACTGCACGGCCTGCAGCCATTTATATCTTCAGAGTTTATAATATTATCATGTTACCACCATAACTAATGTAGTGATCTGCACATAATCACTTGTAGCATGCTTCATTCTAAGCAAAGTGTCCTCTGTAATACCAAGTAGGACAAAAGCGTTGAGCTTTCATACCCATGGATTAGATTTGATTCCTCAGGGTATGTTCGCACGCACTATTTACGGACGTAATTCAGGCGTTTTACGCCTGGAATTACGGCCGAAAATACTGCTTGAAAGCGTCAGCAAACATCTGCCCATTCATTTGAATGGGTTTTACGATGTACTGTGCAGACGGTCATTTTTTTTACGCGCCGCTGTCAAAAGACAGCGCGTAAAAAAGATGCCCGCGTCAAAGAAGTGCATGTCACTTCTTGGGACATAATTGGAGCCATTTTCCATTGACTCCATAGAAAAACAGCTCCAATTACGTCCGTAATAGACGCTGCGCAAAACGCCTGCACACTGTCATTTCAGCCGTAACGGGCGTGCATGTTTAAACATACCCTTAGTGTTAGTCCACCTCTTAGGGCACGTTCAGACGTGGCAGAGTTTTTTCACTGCAGATTTGGGGCAATTAAACAACGAATCTGCACCAACATTTGCATATTTGACAGGTAATTCAGACGTTGCAGAAATCACAGCAGACTTGCCACAGATTTCAGTTTTTGCATTGCAAAGGCTGAAATCCGCAGTGAAATTCCGCTTCTTCTCCGCAACAGACAGTGCATGCTGCGGAGGGAAAATTCTGCACCACAGCCTATGGTCCGCAGCGGAGTTTTCCGCAACGTCTGAACTAACGTGCCTAAAAATGTATTAAAACAAATGTAAAAAACGTCCGCTGGAGAATTCCACTGCGGACTGTCCACAGCGGAATTCCACAGCAATTCCACCACGTCTGAACCTGCCCTTAGGCTACATGCACGCGTTGCGGAATTTAGTGCAGAAAATCAGCATCAAAACCACAGATAGGTAATTCCGCATGTAAAATCCTATTAGTGCGTTTTTTTAATGCGTTTTTAGTTGCGGTTATTACATTTTTATTCGGAATTCATTGCGGTTTTATGCTGCGGATTTTAGTGCGTTTTTTTCAAACTAGTTAGATAAAATTTGCAAGCGGTAACGCAAAATAAATTGACATGCTGCGGATTTTAAAACCACAGTTCAATTTACGTGCAGAAAAAAAATGCAACTCGTATAGATAGATATATATAGATTTCTTGGTATCTCATTTACTTTGCTGGTACTGTATTACGCTGCGGATTTGCCGCCTGAAAATACGTGTGGCATATCTGCACAATGTGTGCATTTGGCCGACCTTTCTTTATCTTTTCCTTTCTTTTGGATCCACTTATTGCTTTGCTAAAAAAGCTAAACCAAAAACTGCCATAAAAAGTGCTGCAGCAAGGCCACCGTTATACCAGTTTCCTTCAGTGAGTGCCACAATTAAACAATAAAAACATGACATTTTGTTTTTGCGCAAGTTAGCAGAGATTCCTCAAAACTCGCCAATGTCTTTCTTAACTCGATTCTCATAGTGCAGGGATCACATAGCAATGCCATCCGTTCCTTCATCAACTGATGTCATGATCTGACTGGTCATCTATATAAATGAAGGATCTCTCTGCTAAATATTACACGATCCAGTATAAGTAGCATTATATATTCAGAGGACGGAGTGGCTAATATCACAACTCCATGTAGGCAATGAGAATGTCACTATTTAGAGGAAGAAGGACAACATTTTCATAGTAAGATTTTGGTGGGAGGCAGTGGCATATGTAGAATAGGGGAGCCCTCATAGAAGTGATCACAATGGGCCTTTTCCCCAATAAAATTCCAGGTTTTTCCCTTTCCATTTTCTTGTTTTCAAACAATACAGTTTCTCGAGAGAAGGGAGGCTTTCATGGGTTTTCCCGACCCCATAACAAAGGGGAAAGGACCAACCGGGTCTGGGCACCCCCTCTACATGGGCCTTATAGCAGCCACAAGGGCTGCCTCTATGATGTATATGCCATGTGCCATGTATATACCAGCTAACCCACACAAGAAAACCACTGACAGGCTATGCCTCTTCTGTAACCCTCCCAGCTACCAAAATGAAAAAAAATAAAAAATGTAGACCCAAAAACAGCAGGGAGGGAAAGTGCTGGTGACATCAGCAATACTGACTTCAATAATTGACTTCAATGGAGATTCTAAGTTCCGCAATGAAGTCTGCAGATGTAATGTAGATGTTATGTGTGCTGCGGAGCGTATTGGTTTTTTAAGTTGACATTTCTTCATTCTGGCTGGACCTATGTGTATTTCTAGGTCTACAGCCAGACTGAGGAAGTCAATGGGGCTCCCATAATTACGGGTGACTACGTGTGTGCACCCATAATTACGGGTGACTATGTGTGTGCACCCGTAAATACGGGAGCGTTGCTAGGCGACGTACGTAAATAGTCACTGTCCAGGGTGCTGAAAGAGTTAAGCGATCGGCAGTAACTGTTTCAGCACCCTGGACAGTGACTACCGATCACAATATACAGCAACCTGTAAAAAAAATAGAAGTTCATACTTCATAGCTCCCTGATTCTTCCTCCAGTCCGGTTTCCCAGGATGACGTTTCAGTCTAAGTGACAGCTGCAGCCAATCACAGGCTGCAGCGGTCACATGGACTGCCGCGTCATCCAGGGAGGTCGGGCTGGATGCCGAAAGAGGGACGCGTCACCAAGACAACGGCCGGTAAGTATGAAATTCTTTTACTTTTACTAGGGAAAGTGCTGTCCCTTCTCTCTATCCTGCACTGATAGAGAGAAGGGAAGTACTTTCACCTCAATACGCAGCGGCTAGTCCGCATCAATTTATGGCCCATTTTGGGCAGATCCGCAACACAATCTGCAACGCAGATTCTGTGCGGCATTGATGCGGACAGTTGCGGAAGAAATACGCTACGTGTGGCCATGCCCTAAGTGTGGTCACCTCTGGCAGCAGGGCTTGTTGCTACGCAACCACTCGAGACCAAACTCATCTGGGGCTGCCTCAGGAGTTCAATCATTTTTCTTTATAGTCTGAAGGACTTGCTAATAACCAAAGCAAAACCACATTTCCGCTAGAGTGAATGAACTGAAAACGATCAGCCAGTCCTCATGCCATAAACGTCCCTCCATTATGTTCAAGGAATTGTAAAGTACAGATGTTTCCTGTGATGTAAAGAGAGTTGTATTTTATAATGTTTTCATAGAAACATTTTCCTCATCTTATTCCTTTTAACCAAAGCACCGTAGTGATAACCTGCAGGCTTAGGCTGTGTTCCCACGTAGCGTAAACGCTGCGGAATTTCCGCAATGGAATTCTGTGTAGACATTCCGCAGCATTTACAGTAGCAGCGAAGTGGATGAGATTTAGAAAATCTCATGCCCGTGCTGCATAAAAAAAACGCACAAAAGTCGTGCAGAAAGTGTTCTGCAGCATGTCAATTTATGCTGCGTGTTCTGTGCGGAAATGTTGCGTGTTTGGCCCATAGACTTCAATGGGGAGCAGAAATTCTGCAACAGATTTATGTTGTTGCGATTTTTACAGCGTTTACGCAGCGGAAACGCTGTAAAGACCGCTGGAAATCTGCAGGTGCACATATACTTTGCTATAACCGATGTGTTACACTAAATACGCAGGTAAAACCGCTGCAGAAGAAACGCAGTGTTTCTGCAGCAATATGAGCAGGAAAACCGCACTATTTGGTGCGAATTTCTGTCACAGATTTACCAGCGTTTTTCTAGAGATTCTGCTGCAGATTTTCTGTTGCGTATCCTATGTGTGGGAACATACCCTTACGTGCAGTTTTCTACGTGATGACTGAGTAGGTAATTGAATGTACTGATATCAAAGGCTAGTAGCCTGAGATCTCGCTAGTAGCCTGAGAGCTTATAGAAAAGTAATGGGAAATTAGCCTCATAAATAATACAATTCAGGGGATAGTGTGCGGGGGATATATCATAAGATTTCTGACAGTTTTCTGGCGCAAAAAAAATCGTCAATGTTGCCGCATGCGATAGTTACGCTAAAGTTTGCAACTTAACGTTTTATGCCACTGTCTGGAAGTGGCGTAAAAAGGAGGAATTCGCCTCTTAATAAATGTGTTGCATCTTAGCCAGCGAATTGTTTATAAAGACTGGCATATGACACGGCAGTCTTAAGAACTACAGGCACAAACAGACGTGCTGCAGCTTCCTGGTAGGAGTTATAAGTCATTTCAGTGCTGGATTCTCATCTACATTGCTCATTACTGTTGTATAATCTCCCCAATGCTGCTGCAACTTCTATATTTATGTGATAAATAGAGATAGGAGAGCAGTGTTCTCCTCTTCTCTGTGTGCAGTGTAAGGCCCTGTTCACACAGAGGTTTTTTTACACTTTTTGACACCGCGGCAAAAAACGTCTGAAATTGCCACCCATTGTTTTCCATGGGAGGTGGAGGCGTTTTTTTCCCGCGAGGAAAAAGAAGCGACATGCCCTATCTTGAGGCGTTTTCCGCCTCAAAAACCCCATTGAAATTAATAGGAGATGGAAAAAATGCAGCGATCGGCTGGCGCGGTTTTTGAGGCATTTTATGTCAAAAACCACTCGCAGTTTTTCCCTTTGTCTGTTGAATAAATAGATAAAAAAAAGGCGTAGAAAAACACATCAAAAATCGCGGCAAAAAACGCATGTGGTGCAAAACCACTTAAAAAAAAATCTGGAGCTGATTTTTCCAGGCAGAATATTCTGCCTGCAAAAAACTCTGTGAACATAGCCTAAGGAAGACATGATAGCTGTTAGGCTCCACCCACTTGCTCAGAGAAAACGGAGAATTGGAGAGAGAGCCTGCAGAGGGGAAAACTGCTAAACAATGCGGAATATAATGGCCAAAAATAGTGTCATTCCTCATATACACACATGTGACAGCTTATTCTGGAAGGTCACCTGAAAAGTTAGGTACACTTTAAAAATAAATATCCCTGTATGTATCATTCACTCTGCATTTAAGTAACTATTTTTAATACTGCAGCAACTTCCTTTCCCTAAAGACTATTGCCATGCCAACCATGACAGGTTTACCGCAATGATTTGATGCCTGTCTCATGTTTAAAGATTTGTATTGTTAATACAGAGTTTAAAAATAAACCATGAACCAGGAAAAAATAAACCAAAAAAAAAGGAGTAAATGTCAGTTTAAGCTTTCTATTGAATTTTTTTCAATTAACTTTGCAAAAATTGGAAGTTTCTTTTTATGTTATTTAGTTTATATACATAGAGCTGTATAAATCCAAGAAGCCAATGGAATATTTGTTGTTGATGTCTATGGAAGTTCTAATTGATGGCCACTGGTTCCTGGAGTGATGTTACTACCGTACATAAGGCCCGATGCACACGACCGTAGTTTTCATCTGTGATTAAGTTTCAAATTGCGGATCCATTCATTTCCATTGGTCACAAACACCTTTCAATATATTTACCGATGTGTGTCCGTCGCAATTGCGGCACGGACTCCCCATAGAAGTCTATGGACGCTTACAGAAATGTGGACAGCTACGGAGGTGGATCTCTAGCCACCCATAATTACGGAAGCGTTGCTATGCGATGCCAGGGGATTTCCCAAGATTCCTTCCTGGTTTTTTTTTCCGGATCCGTAAATACGGATGCACTACAGACCATAATTACAGATACCGTCCTGTATTTGCGGATGAATACGGATCCGTCTTTGCGAACAGTGAAAACCATTACGGTCGTGTGTATGAGGCCTTACATTGTATAATATAACACAAAATAAGAGGTGTCGACATCACTTACACTGAAGGTAGTTGTCTTCCCATCCCACAGGTAACCCTTATATGTGCTGAAGTCAGCCCCGGACATGCAGTCAATGCTGTAGATGTCAACGTGCAGGCGCTATATAAAAATATATAAATGAATAAAATAAATCTGCAGCATCATGCAGGTTCTGGAATAAAGATGCAGAAAGAATATTTCTGTTTCCAATATTTCCTATTTCCCTGCCCAGTTATACAGTTTGATTAATGATTTCCACCACTTTAAACTACTAGATGTCTATCATGGGTGATGCCCAAGGTGTTTAGTCCAGTGAGATTTGCCTCTTTGGCATCTTGTCAACGTAAGGTTTTCCTATGGACTTTTCCTAATCTAAAGAATGTTTGAATTCATTCTGAATTATTAAGGTTTTTTTTCTTTATACATTGCTAGTTAAATCCAATAACCTCAGGATCAGGATAGATAGTCAGGTGCCTTATACCCAGAGCTGCAACGGGAAGACGGAACTTGGTCTAATGAGCTTGTCACGCCAGTCCCTGCAGCGGCAAGAGAATTAATAGAAACCCTATCACTTGGCGCATGATGGGACTGATAATACATTCAAAGCCTTTGTTATTTCCTTGTCCTAGTGTGACTCTTCATAGTAACATAATGAATAAAAAAATGAAGGTCATTTATTGCAGATTCTGGTTCTCTGCCGTCCGCCATATAAGTCTATTCAGCAGTATGATCTCTCGTGACTGCATTTGCATTATTTAGCATTTTCATTATGATGCTGGAATATGAGAACACTTGTATAGGGAAATAGAAACTGAATTAAATTTAAAGCGTATGTCGTAGATGCTTGTCATTTTGGATAAAATGAACCCCACATCTTTAAAAAAATACAATCAAAGTTGTAACCAAAGAAATATGTAGATATGTCCCCAGATATATATATATATATATATATATATATATATATATATATATATATATATATAGATATATAGATATATAGATATAGATATATATGTAAATATACATACATACACTACCGTTCAAAAGTTTGGGGTCACCCAGACAATTTTGTGTTTTCCATGAAAACTCACACTTATATTTATCAAATGAGTTGCAAAATGACTAGAAAATATAGTCAAGACATTGACAAGGTTAGAAATAATGAATTTATTTTAAATAATAATTTTCTCCTTCAAACTTTGCTTTCGTCAAAGAATGCTCCATTTGCAGCAATTACAGCATTGCAGACCTTTGGCATTCTAGCTGTTAATTTGCTGAGGTAATCGGGAGAAATTTCACCTCATGGTTCCAGAAGCGCCTCCCACAAGTTGGATTGGCTTGATGGGCACTTCTTGCATACCATACGGTCAAGCTGCTCCCACAACAGCTCTATGGGGTTGAGATCTGGTGACTGCGCTGGCCACTCCATTACAGATAGAATACCAGCTGCCTGCTTCTTCCCTAAATAGTTCTTGCATAATTTGGAGGTGTGCTTTGGGTCATTGTCCTGTTGTAGGATGAAATTGGCTCCAATCAAGCGCTGTCCACAGGGTATGGCATGACGTTGCAAAATGGAGTGATAGCCTTCCTTATTCAAAATCCCTTTTACCATTTACAAATCTACCACTTTACGAGCACCAAAGCAACCCCAGACCATCACATTACCTCCACCATGCTTGACAGATGGCGTCAGGCACTCTTCCAGCATCTTTTCAGTTGCTCTGTATCTCACAAATGTTCTTCTGTGTGATCCAAACACCTCAAACTTCGATTCGTCTGTCCTTAACACTTTTTTCCAATCTTCCTCTGTCCAATGTCTGTGTGCTTTTGCCCATATTAATCTTTTCCTTTTATTAGCCAGTCTCAGATATGGCTTTTTCTTTGCCACTCTGCCCTGAAGGCCAGCATCCCGGAGTCGCCTCTTCACTGTAGACATTGACACTGGCGTTTTGCGGGTACTATTTAATGAAGCTGCCAGTTGAGGACCTGTGAGGCGTCTATTTCTCAAACTAGAGACTCTAATGTACTTGTCTTGTTGCTCAGTTGTGCAGCGGGGCCTCCTACTTCTCTTTCTACTCTGGTTAGAGCATGTTTGTGCTGTCCTCTGAAGGGAGTAGTACACACCGTTGTAGGAAATCTTCAGTTTCTTGGCAATTTCTCGCATGGAATAGGCTTAATTTCTAAGAACAAGTATAGACTTGAGTTTCACATGAAAGCTCTCTTTTTCTAGCCATTTTGAGAGTTTAATCGAACCCACAAATGTAATGCTCCAGATTCTCAACTAGCTCAAAGGAAGGTCAGTTTTATAGCTCCTCTAAACAGCAAAACTGTTTACAGCGGTGCTAACATAATTGCACAAGGGTTTTCAAGTGTTTTCTAATCATCCATTAGCCTTCTAACATAGTTAGCAAACACAATGTACCATTAGAACACTGGAGTGATGGTTGCTGGAAATGGGCCTCTATACACCTATGTAGATATTGCATTAAAAACCAGACGTTTGCAGCTAGTCATTTAGCACATTAAAAATGTATAGAGTGTATTTCTGATTAATTTAATGTTATCTTCATTGAAAAAAACTGTGCTTTTCTTTCAAAAATAAGGAAATTTCTGAGTGACCCTAAACTTTTGAACGGTAGTGTGTGTATATATATATATATATATATATATATATATATATATATATATATATATATATATATATATATATATAAATATATATTTATATACAGTTAGGTCCAGAATTATTTGGACAGTGACACAAGTTTTGGCAATAACATGTGGAATATACAGTTATATAATAAAAAAAAGAGAACGTGAAGCAGCACTCAAAGTGAATTTATTCATCCAACATGGAACCACAACGTTTCACCTCCTCTATGAAGGCATTTTCAAGTATTCTCCATTATGATATTATCTGTCAAACAACTGTCCTCTATAGGAGAATTGGTTGTAACAGTCACTGTAATAAAGATATCAAAGTGTAAACAATTATTGTTAAAGCATATTTCCAGCTTTTTATTAAAAAATTTCCTGAAAATTGTGCCTCACGGTGCGCTAGTTATACAATACGTTACCATATTTTACTGCTGGTTCCTTCCTAATTTGCTCCTTCTATTGCAATTTATGGATAAGTTGAAATAATTTGACCAACACCTACAGTTAGATCCAGAATTATTTGGACAGTGACACAAGTTTTGTCATTTTAGCTGTTTACCAAAACATATTGAATATACAGTTATATAATCAATATGGGCTTAAAGTGCAGACTCTCAGCTTTAATTTGAGTGTATTCACATCCTAATTTGAGTAATGGTTTAGGAATTACAGCTCTTTAATATGTAGCTGTCTCTTTTTCAAGGGACCAAAGGTAATTGGACAATTATCTCAAAAGCTATTTAATGGGCTGCGTAGACTATTCCCTCGTTAATCCATTATCAATTAAGCAGGTAAAAGTTCTGGAGGTGATTCCAGATGGGGCATTTGCATTTGGAAGCTGTTGCTGTGAACCCACAACATGAGGTCAAAGGAGCTCTCAATGCAAGTGAAACAGACCAGAGTTAGGCTGAAGAAAAATGAAGAAATCCATCAGAGTGATGGCACAAATGTTGGAAGTGGCCAAATCAACAGTTTGGTATATTCTTGAAAGAAAAAAAAACAGCGCACTGGTGCTCTCGTGAACTACAAAAGGCCTGGACGTCCACGGAAGACAACAGTGTTGGATGATCGCAGAATCCTTTCCGTGGTAAAGAAAAACCCCTTCACAACATCTACCCAAGTGAAGAACACTCTCCTGGAAGTAGGTGTATCAGTATCTAAGTTTACCATAAAGAGAAGACTAAATGAGAGCAAATACAGAGGGTTCACCACAAGGTGCAAACCATTAATCAGCCTCAAAAATAGAAAGGCCATGTTAGACTTTGCCAAACAACATGTAAAGAAGCCAGCCCAGTTCTGGAACAGCATTCTTTGTACAGATAAAACTAAGATCAACCTGTACCAGAACGATGGAAGGAAGAAAGTATGGAGAAGGCTTGGAACAGCTCATGATCCAAAGCACACCACATCCTCTGTAAAACATGGCAGAGGCAGTGTGAGGGCATGGGCATGCATGGCTGCCAAAGGCACTGGGCTACTAGTGTTTATTGATGATGTGACTGAAGACAGAAGCAGCCGGATGAATTCTGAAGTGTTCAGGGTTTTACTTTCTGCTCAGATTCAACCAAATGCAGCAAGGTTGATTGGACGTCGCTTGACAGTACATACTGCGAAAGCAACCCAGAAGTTTTTTAAGACAAAGAAGTGGAATATTCTGCAATGGCCAAGTCAATCTCCAGATCTCAACCCGATCGAGCTGCATTTCACTTGCTTAAGACAAAACTTAAGGCAGAAAGACCCACAAACAAGCAACAACTGAAGACATCTGCAATAAAGGCCTGGCAAAGCATCACAAAGGAGGAAACCCAGTGTTTGGTGATGACCATGGGTTCCAGACTTCAGGCAGTCTTTGCCTGTAAAGGATTCTCTACAAAGAATTAAAAACAAACATTTTATTTATGGTAATGTTAATTTGCCCAATTACTTCTGAGCCCCTGAAATGACAAGGCTGTGTAGAAAACTGGTTGCAATTCCTAAACGTTTCACAGGATAGTTTTGTTCAACTCCTTGAATTAAACCTGAAAGTCTACACTTCAATTACATCTCAGTTGTTTCATTTCAAATCCAATGTGGTGGCAGTAGAGACCAAATCATTAGTATTGATATTCTTTACATTGTCATTGTAAAAGCAAATTTTGAACAACTTTCTAATATTTTTAGTAAATGAAAAGACTCATTATTTACATCAAGAGGTTAAAAAGTACACGGGTGCACAGGCCTTTGTTAAAGTCAATTAGCACCTCTGGATGGTATAATTCACTGACAGCAAGCAGAAATTATGAAAATGGTGAGGAACTGAAATATAAAATATATTAGAACGTTCTTAAACTTTTGGGATAACCCCTTTAGGCACAAAATGGGGGATGAACACACAGATGCCTATTACTGAATGAAGCTGTGGTGAAAATGGTTCCTTGGTCACAGGGGGCACTTCAGAGCTGCTGTTTGCTTGTGAGCATTACATATGGTTTTAGGGGTGGTTTACAGTGGTGAAACTTTGGAAAATGATTTCCATTTTTGGTCCTATTTAGAACATAGTTATTGTTGGTGGGAACATGACAAATACCTGAGATGTGCATTACTGCTAGGTGAGTGTTAGTTCACCTGTAATCCTGATATTCTTGTTGGTTAGGAGATCAGATGGAATAATAAAAGGACAAGATATAAGGTCCCCGTAAGCGTAAATTCAGAAGTTAAGTGATTAGTCTTTTTCTATATTCATGTCAGCCTCCTCAAGCCATTATATGGCTACATTCATAGTACATGGTTACCTAGCTATTACGACTCTCTGTACTTCACTCACTGCTGGATTTCAGATTCTGCTCCAGCTGAGCTGACAATCTTCCGTTGATCACCAAATAGAAATTCTACCCATAAGGGTAAATTCACACATTGAGTATTTGTTGCGGAATTTCATTAGCAAAATCCACAAAATTCTGTAACACATTACAGTACAATGCAAGCGAGTGGGGTTTCCACAAATCCTATACAATACTTGATTCTAGACATGCTGCAGATTTTCACCACAGATTTTATTTATTGCACTGCTATGAGTAAAATCTACGGCTAAATCCAGAACAAAGTCTGCAGCAAATTAATGACGGATTTTGGTGCGGATTAGTAGTCTGGTCCAGCAGCATAACATTAACGCTGTGTGTGAACTGAGCCTAATGCCTTCATTTGGATGATGACACCTCAACACATTGATCTCACATCTACTATAGTCTGAAAGCTCATGGGTCACAGTTGTGGATAAATCAACGAAGAAAACAGTTGGTCCAAATATATGTACATTTATTGCTTAACTGGTTGCCAACACAGGACGAGAAAGCTCGTCCTGAGCTGCGAGTACTTGGCGCATTAGGGCGAGCATTCTCGTCCTGTGTGACAAACGTCTGTGCGCGCGATCGAGAGAGGGGCAATGGCTGTAATACACAGCCACGGCCCTGCTCTAACAGCGGAGAGAAGAGAAACATCTCTCCGCCGTTAACCCTTTGAATGCCGCGATGAAAGCTGATTGTGGCGTTCAAGGAGAGGGGACTGCACTTTGATCGCGTCACAGAAGATAACTGACGCGATCAAAGCCCACAACTCGTATGGCCAGACAGCCCAGGGTCCATTGAAAGACCCCAGGGCTGTCTGAACATATTTCCTGTTGTTAGGGCATACTTAGGTATGCCCTAACAACTGCCTGTGTACTATCAGTACACAGGATAATGTACTAGCATATAGATCTATGCCAGTACATTGCAGTTACAAAATCAAAATGCTAAATCCCTTTATGGGATTAAAAAAAAAATAAAAAAATTAAATAAATGTAAAAAAATTAATCATAAATAAATAAATAAAAAGTAAAAAAATACAGAGAAACACATTTTTTTTTATAATAAATAAACTTTTTAAAATATAAGTCACAGAACATGAAATAATTTAGACATATTTGGTAACAACCTAAACAACAAATGTATAACATTATTTATGATGATCGGTGTATGGTGTAAAAAAAAAAAAATATTAAAACTGCTGCGGAACTGCTTTTTTTCTACATTTTCACCAAAATAAAAATTTATAGAAAATAAACAATAATGTATTTGGTACCTACATAAAGTACGACTCATCCCGCTAAAAAACAAAGTCTCATACAACTACGTCGTACAAAAATAAAAGATTTATGAGCGTCGGGATGCAAAGAGGGAAATCTAAAAAAATTGTTCTGTCCTCAAGGCCGTGTCCTTAAGGGGTTAAGCAGGGGGTTACAGAAAAGGGGCATAACTAGTGAATGGCATTTACGGAAACAGCTTAGCATGCGAGCTACAGTGTTTCCGCAACTACCATTCTGTTCTATTGGACTTACGGAAACAGCGTAGCTCAGCGAGCTACGCTGTTTTCTTCTTACATGGTCGGAAATCACAAGCGTCAGCTGGAACACAGATAGGTAGAACGGGGGTTTAAGGGGCCCCGTTCTAGAGATAGATGCAGGCCCCACCTCTGTGACTTGCACCTATCTGACATTTATGACATATCCTGTGGATATGTCATAAATGTCCCTCATGGGAAAACCCTTTTAAGCATCAGTTTGATTTTGAAGTTAAAATGGAAGATAGAATAATCACACAAAATGGTGGAGTTAGTTCATTTCTTTCACATAGTCAAAGAAAATAGTCAGATATTTGACAGTGTAGGATACAGAAAGAATCCAAACATTCGTACATTGCCCAATGTAAATGTTCAAATCGACATATAATGTTAGTTACTTGCTAGTAATTTGTTATTTCTTTTGTTTACCTATTTTGTACTGATTTTGAGCTATATGATTTTTTTTTTACCATTCACATCTAAAGTAAAAGTAAAAATTCTGCCGATTCCCTATTGGAATGTGTTTGTGGTTTATCTGCTCTCCGCAGACATTCATGAGACTCAACGGCTTAGCTCTAAGGGTATGTTCACACGCAGTAGCAAAATACATCTGAAAATACGAAGCTGTTTTCGCCTGAAAACAGCTCCTGATTTCCAGACGTTTTTTAACAACTAGAGTAATTTGCGCCATATTTTACGGATGTTATTGGAGCTGTTTTTCAATGGAGTCAATTAAAAACGGCTCCAAAACGTCCCAAGAAGTGACATGCACTTCTTTGACGCGGGCGTCTTTTGACAGTGACGCGTAAAATAACACCTCGTGGGAACAGAACATCGTAAAACCCATTGAAAGCAATGGGCAGATGTTTGTAGGCGTAATGGAGCCGTTTTTTCAGCCGTAAATCGAGGCGTAAAACGCCAGAATTACGTCTGAAAACAGTGTGTGAACATACCCTAACTCTGTAACTGTCTGCTGATCTCCCACAGTGCACTGGTAACAAGATTCCAGCATAATTATGAATTTAGCTTTTTGTCTGAATGGAGAATAAAACATCATTTAATTAAAAAACAGTACAAATTTTAAAAAAGCAAAGTATTTAAAGAGGTATTTAACATTTTATGGAGATTTCAACTGTGAATTAAGTTGTGTAAAGCTGGAGCTTTCTTTTAAGGGCTTGCGTTTTTTACTGCAGAAAATGGTGCGCATTTTGCTGCGATTTTCACAATGCTGGGAAAATACGCACCACAGGTCAATTTATGGTCAGAAATTTTACGCAGCGTGTGGATGAGATTTGTTAAATCTCACCCACTTTGCTGCTACTGTATTCCGCTTATTTTCAGTCCACATTTCCGGACGGCAAGTACGCAGCAATTCAGCTACGTGTGGACAAGCCCTAACTCTGTAGCTGTTATCTGAGCTCCTACAATCCTTCTTTCTCTGGTAATGGGAAACATCATAATTCTGTATTTCGCTTTGGATGTGAATGGAGGTAAAATATCAAATAGCTCTAATTAGCACAGATCAGGTAAAGAAAAGTGTATCAAGATATGTAGATATATTTGATGAATTGTACAAAAGGCTCCGGGTTCCTTGAGAATTTTCTTCATTTCTTTCATTACAGCTACAGTTATGATCGAGTCCAATGATTCTCCCTCAATCATTTTCCTGTAAAAGTGACTATAAATTCCCTATTAAGGACACTCTGTCACCAGTTTATAACTTCCCTATCTCCTACAGTACCTAATCCAATAGGCGCTTTGATGTAGATAAATACTGTTTTAAAAAAAAAAAAAAAAACTTTTATTGTTGACCAAGTTATGAACATTTTTCAATTTATGCAAAGTATTGCTAAATACCCAACTGGGTGTTTTTTTCTATTCACCGAGTGGGCGTTGTATAGAAAAGTATAGAAAAGTGTATGACGCTGACCAATCAGCGTCATACACTTCTCTTCGTTCCAACACAGCTTGATTCACAGCATAGCGTGATCTCGCGAGATCATGCTGTGACGTGACTTCCTCATGCAGGTCCTTCACCAGAGCGACGGAAGACTGAACAGACATTCCCTCCAGCTGTTGCAGATTTGGATAAACGTCCTGGCACGGCTGGAGGCGATGTCTGTTTAGTCTTCCATCGCTCCGGTGAAGGACCTGCGGGAGGAAGTCACTTCACAGCGTGATCTCGCGAGATCACGCTGTGCTGGAATGAAGAGAAGTGTATGACGATGATTGGTCAGCGTCATACACTTTTCTATACAACGCCCACTTGGTGAATAGTAAAAAACGCCCAGTTTTTAATAAATCAAAAAATGTATAAATCAAAAAATTTTAATTATTTGGTCAATAATAAAAGTTTTATTTTAAAAAAACAAAACAGTAGTTATCTACATCAAAGCGCCTATTAGATTAGGTAGGAGATTGAGAAGTATTAAACTGGTGAAGGAGCCTCTTTAAGCATTTGGTGTCGCTCATTACATACCCCGTTCCCTGACAAATAGATCTCTAATCCAATTTCCCACCTTCCTGCGCGATGTACTGCAGATATTATCAGGGGAAAATTCTCCATAAAAGTTGAGCTGCGCATTGGCGCAGATTATATTACCTGCATATCTGGCTCCTGGAGATAGGAACATCTTTCTCACAACTCTCTAACTTTAAAAGTTAAAAATGCCTTTTTCTAAAAGAGGGATTAAGAAGCGTAGACGTTCTGGATGTGTTTAAATGTCACAGCAAATTGTTTAACGTAGCCTTAGAGAAAAATAAACTGTCGTACAGATTTTCCGGTTAAGTATAGGAACGCTATAGCCGCCATAGTAAATGCAGGAAATATTTACACTATTAATTGGATATTTATAAGCGGAGAGCATTTCCAAACAGGAAACTTCCTGGTTAGTAGCAAAACAAACTTGTGAACTTGCAGCAAACCTAATCCTTTGAGAACTAACCCTCATTATTTGGAATGTTTTGGTAAGCTCTGTCTTTAGATCCAGCGATAAAAGGAACATCTGCTGTATATGACGCATTTTTCATTTAATGAGATGACTTGGGGCTCTCTATGGAAAGGAAAGTGAAAGCTGCGAGGAAGTTACCGTCGTTTTCTAATAAGCTCATGCTTAAAAGATGACTGTTCAATGAAAGCGCAAGGGCAAGGGTTTGTCTCTTTGGGGGTATGTGGCGTTAACATGCCTCCAAAGACGGAGCCACACAAGCCAATATCTACAACGGGCAAATATTTTATGTATGATTATTGACTTTTCAGCACTTTGTTTTCATATTACACATATAGTCTCTTTTGGAAAATAGAATATTTTTTTCTACGTAGAGTAGATCAAAGGGATTGGATTTCTGGAATAGAAAGGTGGAAATTTGGACATATTGTTGGTTTCCGTTGTTTTAGGGTGGCTTGACATTCTTTTTGCCACGTTTTTGTGGAAAAAAAAACGCTACAGCATGATGATAGCTTTAAGTCAAGGGGGAAATATAAAATGCACTACAAACATGGCGTATTTTTAGGTTGCTCTTTTTGTCTAGCGTTTTTTTATTTTTGTTTTTTTTTTTAAATCGCAGCAGGGCTCGCTTTGGCGTTTTTCCCAGCATTTAGTGGCGACTTTTCCCAAAAACCTCTTTCAGTTTTTATTTGCCTCTTCAAAAAAAATGCGTGTGTTAATGTGTGTAGTGTTTTTACATGGCGTTTTTAGTGGCTTTTTTTTTTTTTAAGAATAAATCATGTGGTGCTAAGAGGGATCTTTGCATCACATGATCTTTTAATCACATGATTTGCAATTTGAAAAACGCCACCCAAAAAAAAATGCAAGTAGAAAAACACACTATGCAGCTACAAGAAACACCATGAAAAAACAAAGGAAATAAACAAGGAATTGCCAAAATATCCCCAAATAGGCAACCACATTTGACAGGATATATAATGGGTTGATATAATATTTCCAACCAAATTCCTGCCATAGGTACTGTCACCATGCTTGTGCTGGATAAATTCCTACATATCTACTATATAAATATATGGGATATTGTGGCAAACAAGACCAACACAATATCTTGGATTAGTACTGCTGGAGTGATAGTCTTAGGCTTAATTGTGGAAATCCAATAGTTTCAATGCATTTCATATACACTAACTTTTCAAAATTATTAAAGGGGTATTCCAGCGTTTATACATTTTTCACCTATCCACTGGATAGGTAAAAAATGCAGGATCGGTAGGGGTCCAACTGCTGAGACTCTCACCAATCGCCAGTGCACAGCGCTCGGCTCTTTCCGTCAGCCTCATAGACATTGAATGAAGCGGCACCACACATGTCCGACGTCCACTCTTTTCAAACTTCTCCCATCCACCGTCTTGCAACTGAGTGGATCTAGTGGATAGGTGAAATAGGCTAAAGGCTGGAATACCCTTTTAAAGTGAATGTCTATTTTCTAACATCATGTCATTTAACAATTATGTTTCTAATTTATCTTTATAGCGGTCAGAGCCGTGTTTTTCTATTGCGGTGCTCCAAATCCCCTGCTATGGCTATATCAAATTCTAGCTGCCTAAAGCCACCACTAGAGGGAGCGTATGAGCTTACTGCATAAATCCATAAGCTCCACCTAGTGGCCGTAGCAAGGTTAAACAAAAGTCAGCAGAGAATTTCTTAAATTTAGCAGGAAAATCATTCTAGGAAAATATTTTTGCATATGGTTATCAGTTGATCATTATGGAATTCAATTTCTGAACGGTGGGAAAAAACTTACATGTTACTTTATTGCATTTTTCTGTAATTGTTTTATTTCTTTTTATGTTCAGTAAGTATATAACTTCTTCTCACGCATCATGACAGAAGACAACTAAAATAGTGCAGCGCCATCAAAGTTATGACAAGCAGTACAGGCTTTGACCCAGGGATGCAGAGATCACAGGCAGGCAGGCAAAATATCTTTATGTTGCGGTCAGTCAGGAAACATTTGGCTATTAAGTCTGGAAAGCTAAGAGCGTTTCCCAAAGTGAATATTATTTGTAAACGTGTATATGATAAGGCAGCAGTAACCAAGCTGCAGTACTGTGTGCTTAAATCCAAGCCATGAATTGTTATAGTGCCTTTTCTATTACTTTACCATTGTTATTATTATTATTAGACCTACAATCTACAATCGTCTTTTGAACTGGTTCTGTATCTGAAATGTCTCAGCTTGCATTCTGGGAAATATCCTCTGTATACCAGGCTTGTAAAGTACCGTAATCTGATGTAGGAATAACTAATCCTCTGACAAATTTGCTGACTGTTTACAACAACAACCAGCTGAATTTTGAATACAGCTCTGACTATAATACAGGATCAGTGCAAGATAAGTAATGCAGTGTACTTATAAAGTGACTCAACTTATACATTTTATCTTTATATGAACCGTAATGTGAAAGTATTCTTTAACATGATGCTTGCATGAATTTTTATTCACATCTTCCACCCACGCATCTACCTATATTTTTACTGTCAGGTGCTGGATTTTAAAGCATAATTCTTTCATTTTCTGCACATGACTCCAGGCATTCAGATGGAGCATATGATAGGTGCACAATAGGACAAGAATTTGGAAACAACGTAGCTCGCTGAGCGAGTTTGCTTCTGTAACTCCTATTCTCTTCTATGGAAGTTACAGAAATAGTTTTTCACATCCTGTTGTGCTCCTATGTTCTGCCTGGATGCGGCAGTCACCATGCGGGACGGGGTTTGGGAAACCCCTCTTTGGTAGATAGGTGTGGGTTCCAAAGATGGTCCTGTGGATTTGTCATAAATGTTTGTGGCAAAACAACACCTTTAAGAGCGCAAAGTCACTTGAAAGTTAATGAAATGATATAGCAGCATAGTATAAAGACTGTCATCCTCACTGAATTGTGTTTGAAAGAGAGAGGAAACCAGTTGGTGTTGGTTATTGGAAAAAATTGAAAATCCATAACTGGATCTTTCATGTACATTTTGCTGTTGCCAGTAAGAGGCTAAACACAATGTCCCAGTGAAATGCAATCACCTAATTTATATCATGTTATAAACCTTTATATAGGTTTGTGGCTAGTAACAATATTTTTGTTGCAGATTGAAAACCAATGAAACTTCTAATGGGATTTTCATTCCCATTAATTTAGCTGGAAAACATATGTTACATTCACTTTTATAGCAAGCTGGATATGCAAGAGAAAAATAAAAGTTTTATACATTAACGGTGATAAATACAATAGACAGATATATGTTCCCTTACTTGTTGGATGGTGTTACAGAAAAGTGCTTTAGACACACCGTGTAATCCGATGACATAATAGGAAAACAAGAACACTTGGAGAGCGGCCGGGAAGGAAATGTCGCCTTGGCCACTGGTATCTTATTACTCTTTTATCAAAAATTTCACTTCGTTATTTGAGTATTAATGTTAATATAAAGTACATTTGTCAAGTTTGTACTTAGGGAAAAAAGTATTGGCGAGCTACAAAAGCCTTTACTGTATTATTGCTCTTCAGGTACTGCTCTGTAGGAAGTGTGAGTAGGACATTTGGAATGAGACTGCAGCCTCCACTGGAGAGTGATTCACGTCTAGGAATTATTCAGGGCAGTGAATATTGTAGTGAAGCTCCAGCTTGCAAGTTACTTTGTAATAATTGTTACTGAACTGCATAGATATCAATTCCCTAATTTATTGTTATTATTGAATATTCACAAAATAATTTGATCGACTTGTACCTGTGGCGCAATGCAACCAGTGACATTTAGGAGGCCCCAGAGTCAACTTCAATGCACCAAGCATGGGCACATAGTTTTGAGCCCCCAGTAACATCTATAGAGCCCCTAGCATACGCCACAGAGCCCCCAGTAACATTCACTATACCCACAGTGCTAGTCTTATTGCTCTCATTAACAGCCCAGTGCTAGCCACAGTGCCCTTAGTAACAGCCATAGTACCCCCAGTAACAGCCACAGTTACTTACCGTCTTCCACACAATTGTAAAATCTACACTGGAGGTGTTTGCTTGGTCAAATAGAAGAGAGGGACAGTGGGATAGTGTTGGAATTCAGTATTGTACTGATGAATTTGGGACACTTGGACGGTCTGTAATAATATGTCACAAGTGTCCGTATTTAACTATTCATAATGTTGAGAGTGTTTCCAATAGTAACATATTATAAGAGACTTGCTATTTATGTGGTTACTTAGTATAGTCTGATAAGATAACAAAATATTGTCCTAAAAAACATAACTGAAATATTTATGGAATGGAAGGTGCTAGCAAGTGGCAGTTGCCCCCTAGGCCACACTATAATGTAAAAAGGTGGCTAGGTACTCCATAATTGCAGAGAGAGGAAACCATGAGCTACCGGTTGGAAGATATTAGCAGCAGGGCAGAGGATGGTGTAAAATAATAAACTAGCAGGCACTCACCCCCTGAAGTGCTATTCCCCCTCCTGCTCCAGCGCTAAGATGCTGTCCTACACGGCAACAAGCTTTTGTCGCAGTCCCGTACCTTTTGCAGCTAATCGTTGGCCTCAGCGGTCATGTTCCCTTCCACGGTAGCATCAATGCTGAAGCCAGCGATTAGCTGCAGCGGCACGGGCCTGCTGCAGGAGCTTCCAGGACCGCATCCTTGGAGAAATGGGGTGTCCGTGCTGGAGCGGGAAGCACTTCAAGGGGTGAGTATCTGCTAGTTTATTATTTTACACCATCCTCTGCCCTGCTGCCAATTAAATAGAGCAATGATCGGATTAATGATCGCCATTCGGATTAACGATTAACATTCCCAAACGTTTTGCATCTTGTCGACATCAAATCCCCTGTTTACACGGGCAGATGTGCTGCCACCAAAAGACCTTTTTTTTGGCCCCATAAAAGATCCAATCAGCGACAAACAAGCGTTTGCACAGGGCAATGGTCGGGAAAGAGCATCATTGGCCCACGTAAAAAGGACCTTAAGACTTAACTTTATCCCTGTATAAATGGTAGCGGTAACCTACTTGATTCAAAATTTGCTGCTGGCACTTTCTTTTTTTTTTTTTTGTAACAAACAGTAATTATCTGATGCTGTAAATGAAATGACCAGATGCTTACGGAACAATTCTTTACAGTGTTTGCCATTTTCTATAACTATTAACACCACCTAAAGGCAGAAATTGCTTACTACTTTTCTAATGGAATTTTGCATCCTACAGCTTTCAAAACAGAAAATAAACATGTTGCTTTGCAATAAATCTTTATAAGGCCAGATGTGAATTCATAGGTTAATATTATAGTATATTGAAGTCTGGTATAGTACAGAGTTATTCACTACAATAGGTTTCCTTTAGGTTCATTCCATACATTGACTGGACATGTATTGCACATAGGTGCATCTCCAGTCAATCTTATAAAGCATGCCATGGTCTTTACTGTGCATCTTACCATTCTGGTACATTGCCCACTGCAAAACTAATCCTGTTTGTTATTCTGGCAGTAGTAGGATTCCTGGTTCATTTCAGACTATTCAGACAGCAGTTATTCTATTTTATTTTACCCTCTTGGCTTTTATAGTGGCTTGGACTGCATACCACCTCTTTTTTTAACTTGGGCATTTGTGCAATACGTTTTAAGTTGCCAGGGCAGGCGGAAGAGTTTGGCAATTATGTAGTGGAAAACAAGAAAAAAAAAAGGGAAGCGAGGACTGTCTGGTTTAAAGCAGTGTTCCTTCCCGAGCAGACGTTTCTGCATTATTCTTCAGATTTTCCGAGCATGGCTGAGGATTAAATAAGTGGCAGGTTATACTGTCCGTTTGGCTTCCCATGCTCAGGCAGGCAGAACATCACTGACTCATTCAGTGCTGATGGCGCCAGAAGCATGAACACTTCACTGCGCTTAGAGATCTCTGTTGGGCTGCAGGGGTTAACGATTTAGTAATCACATGAGTCCATTTACTGAGTGTATTCTGCTATGCAAAGATATCTATCAGGCTACATTACACATCAGTTCATGAAAAATATGCCCCAAAGCTGTAAACTTCCTCCTATTTGAATGTTACACTGATGCAACTAAATCATTTATGCTTCCTCACCTACAGTATGCCCCCATAAGGCTCCTCCACTTTGCTACCTGATCAATACCATATTGTCGAGTAGTGTAGTGATATCCTGCTTTCGACCTGGATTTACACACATGTCAAAACTGCAATCTTTTGCTATGGACACCTTTCCGCTTAATTTTTTTTAATGTTTATTTGCTTCCTAAATGCTAAATTAAACAACTTTCTAAATAGTCTTCATTAAATATTTCTTACCATTTTACTGCTGTACAGTCTGTGTACAGCAGTACACTCCTCCACTTAGCTGGTTGTCCTGCTGCTTCTCACATAGATCCGACAACACACTGCTTCGAAATGTACTCGAAGGGGTGCAACAAGAAATGTTACTTGGGATGGTCCCTTACCTGACTGCCGCGGCCGCCTTGTGAAACCCCAGTGCGTCTGTCCAACTCTGCGGCCTTTGTCAGTAGCCTTCGTCCATCCTCCTCCAACTCTTGTCTAATAAGATGTAGAGGCTGCAAATGAGAGACACACAGATGCACGGTGCCAAAGCTAGTTGTACTTAAAGGGGTTTTCCAGGGACACAACATTTTTGACCTAACATTCTATGTAACTATTTAATAAAGTTGGTAATATATAGTCCGTATTAAATCTGGAGACTTTACTTACTATTCTCCCTACCTCTGCCCTGCCGGAAGTTCTTATTTTCGTCTGTCTCTTTTTTTATTTCTCGACTCAGGCTCGTGCACGAGAGTTAGAATATACACAGCCCTGTGTCCATACCTCACTGACCTACTGTTCTTTACTAATTTTTCCGCCCCCTCTGTGTCTATTGGCCCCCACTAGTTCTCCCTTCCCCTTTAGTTTATCCCACCCACCTGCTTCATCTGAATCCTGTGACCGCACCTCAGATATCTAATGTGATATCTAATGTGATCCCCATCATAATATATGTACCCCACATATATATATATAAATAAGCAGCACTTTGCCTCAAACTCCACCACGGAAATGGGTGCAAGCAGGTAATCCAGATCCGTGGATTATGAGAGATAAGTAGAAGAAATCCCGCAACACTCCAATGGTTCAAAAAAACGTGTAGGTATTTTTTTATTCGGTCAACAGCTGCAACGTTTACGTCCTGCTATAGGACCTTGAAAAAGGTCCTATAGCAGGACGGAGACGTTGCAGCCGTTGACTGAATAAAACTACACGTTTTTTTTGAACCATTGGAGTGTTGCGGGATTTCTTCTACACATATATATATATATATATATATATATATATATATATATAAATCGTGCTGCTATTGAAGTACATGCAAAGAATGGGGGGAGCGGACATTGAAAAGGCAGTGGACCAATAGAATGCCTCAAAACCCGGGACTTCTGTCATATACGCCCGAGTTTGAGGCATCCTATTTGTCCACAGTCTCCTCAATGCACACCCCATTTGCCTCTTATTAGTAAAACTCCTCAGTGCTAGTGCGCTGCACGGCCTGAAAAAAATATGTCCCTGGAAAACCCCTTTAACCTTGTCAAGAACAGTCCCTGTACTGAAGTCTGGCTGGCTAAGGCTTCTCCCCTGCAGGCTTTGTTGACTAGCTGCCTCTCTGCAGTGACGTGCTGCTCCCATTAATAAAATCTAGGGGCTAGGGGTGGGAAACACACAAACAATGGTACCACACACTAAGTCACATAAGGAAAAAATGATGTATCCGACACCAGAGCGCACCTCTAAATAAACACAGACCTCAAACCAGACCCGTTTTTCGAAATTATTGTGTTCAAATATATTGACGCTAGTTTCACGTCACTATATATATATATATGTCAATTTTGCTTCATATAAGTGGTTAATTGCTGTTCTTATTTGTGGCAGTTTATTTTTCTATTTTGGCTGTTACTGTACTAAACTGCTGCTCTGTACAGTTCTTGCTCCCCATTCATGCACCATATGTTCCGTCATTGTAATAAATCACTGCACTTTTTTTTATTCATAAACTGAATGTCATCCACCAAGGGCAATAGAGTATTATATAAATTATAATAGTAATTCTTTTTTCTGTAACGACACATGGCTTGGCTTTTTGCTAGGACCCAATCAATACTACAGCTTAAGCCTTTATCATGCGGCCAGAGTATTTTACTTGAGAGAATATTAAATAGGCATATTGACCCACTTTCTAGCACTACTACAGATAATGCAGCAGGTTGCATCAATAAAGTCTAGTTGCCTGCAGAGGTATATACTAATATGTGTTAGCACTGATTTCGCTTATGTATGAGCACAATTAAAAAGCTTGCAGCCAATTATTCAATATCTGTCAGATCCTTAAAGAGACTCTGTCACCACATTATAAGTGCCCTATCTCCTATATAAGGAGATGGGCGCTGTAATGTAGGTGACAGTAAGGGTATGTGCACACACACTAATTACGTCCGTAATTGACGGACGTATTTCGGCCGCAAGTACCGGACCGAACACAGTGCAGGGAGCCGGGCTCCTAGCATCATACTTATGTACGATGCTAGGAGTCCCTGCCTCGCTGCAGGACAACTGTCCCGTACTGAAAACATGATGTACGGTCATGCACTCCTCTTTACAACACCCACTTGGTCGAAAGTAAAAGTACGCCCACTTGGGCATTAAGAAAGCTCATTAGCATAAACCAAAATCGCTCCTAACGTTGTGAAAATAGATCGTTTTTTTTAAATAAAAAGCATTACTGTCACCTACATTACAGCGCCCATCTCCTTATATAGGAGATAGGGCACTTATAATGTGGTGACAGAGTCTCCCACAACAGTGTTACAAGGAGGCTGTTTGGGGGACTGTGGCTGCAGGGGGACAAGGCGCTCTGCGTGTGTACATAGAAATGAATGTACAGATATCCATACAAAAGTCTTTAGGGGCAGCTACATGTATACATACTCTACTGCCCTGCAGCTACAGCCCAACGGGGCATCAAATGCTAAATGATTTTATTAGAAAGTTCAAGCGCTATATATATGTTCTGTATGTTTCACAATACAGTTGTTTACGGCGCCAAAATCCAACTTGCCCAACTATGATCATTGCATATTAAAGAGTAACTGTCGTTTCATAAAACTTCTGATATGTCATAGTGACAGGCCAGTTCAGATGATTTGATCGGTAGTAGTTTGGGTGCCTCAGACCTCCACCGATTGCTGAAATGGGATAACTACAGCTTTTTTTCGTCTCTTCTCGGAAAGACAGAGTTAGCTGAAGACGGTCTTACAGAGTTCTATGAGCCCATCTTCAGCAAACCCTAACCCTACCCCTCTGAGAAGAGCCAAAGTTATCCCATTACAGCCGAAGGGGCACTATGCTCGGCTGAGCGCTTCTGCCCGTTCATTTCAGCAATCAGAGGGGGTCTCAACACCTGGACCCCCACCAATCAAAACTTCTCACATATTACTATGACATGTCAATTAATATATCCCTTGGACACCCAGTATAATTAAAGTTACGTCTTTTACTTAGGGAATTTATTTTTAATGCACCTGCTTTTCCGAATGAATACATATACATTATACATTGGGAATGATATACAGTATATGTGTATATTGAGTGTCGACATAATAATATGATGATGATAGATAGATAGATAGATAGATAGATAGATAGATAGATAGATAGATAGATAGATAGATAGATAGATAGATAGATAGATAGATAGATAGATAGATAGATAGATAGATTTATGGATAGATATTGTGCCTACAGTGCACGCAGGTCAGTGTACTACAGCCAGCTGTATGTCAGTGCTCTAACTCCCCCTATAGGTTGTTGCTATAGCAGCTGCATAAAATGTATTGTTAATGTACAGTATATTTGTGTTTATTACAGTATATAAATAATGTGTTTATTGGTTACTGTTTTACTCCTTTTATACACGTTATAAACATGTGTATCTTTTATAGGATGTGGGCGACATTTAACTTTTTTTTTTAAAAAAACTGTCCGCACACAACATATCAGAACTGGAATATGAAGTAAAAGGATTTTGCTAAAGGTTAAAATGTTGCTTGTATTGTATGATGCAACATTTCATTAAATTGATTTATTTACTGTATATTTGTAATATCTTGTTTATTGTGCATCAAGTTTACTATGTAGAGTTGACTAGGGCTGACCTGCAATACCAGACACGAGTATAGCACTATGTCAAAGAAAAGCTGTGATCCGCTGGGATCCCAGCAGTCGTGTGCATTCTGTTGACATGTCTTAGGGATATGCCATCCGTGGATTAAAAAAGGTTTGCTGGAGAGTTTAAAAAACAAAAAACAAAAACAGAAATATTCTAAATTAATGAAACAGTACTAATTTATTTAATCCCTGTCCGGTCGAGCACAGATGCTTCAGCAGTCCTCCGCCGGTCTTTGTTTATAGACTGCCCGCGAAGACTTGATGTGCCGGCATGTGCTGGCTGCAGCCAATCACTGGATTTAGCGATCACATGCCATAATACTAGATTTACAGTTTTTGGTTTTCTTTTAACTCTCGGACATTCTGCTTCGGAGAACTCTGCATCACACCTGACCCAGATACCGCAGGGAATTTCCGTCTGAAAGGCCGCACCAAATCGTGTTTGACTTGATGCAGACTGTCAGACTTTTTTTTTGCTGTGGACACCAGATAAGGGGAGAAAAAAAAATTCAATACTTGTCTCCCCCTGGTGTCCCATAGTAACGAGTCATTACTTCCAGGGCTGGTGTCAGTGCTGCCGACCTCCTGGAATGATGTTTTTCGCCCATGTGACCGTTGCAGCCTTTGATTGGCTGCAGAGGTCTCGTGGGATAAAACGTAATCGCAGGAGGCCGGCAGCAAGACCTGTTATTTGTTTCGGAAATTCACTTCATCATTGAACTCAATGCGGAAAGTCTGCAACAAATATGCAACCATTCAGCAGCGTAAATTGACATGCTGCAGGTTGCAAATCTGCACCACTGGTTAATTCATGTATGGAAATTTTCAGCAGCTTGTGGATGAGATTTTTAAAATTTCATCCACTTTGCTGCTGCTTTAATATGTTTGAGATTTTCCATAAATTATTACTACGTGTTCAGGGGGCCTAAAAGATCCGGCATCTATTAGATTAAAGATATGACGTAAGTAATAGATGTCTGAAAGTTACAGTTTTCATATTCATTTTGAGTAAGCTTTATAACTTTGAAGAACCAGCAGTTCCCTGTGTCGAACCCCCACAAACCACAAGTGATTTGTCTGTACACTTTTGTATAATTATGTTCTATTGCACACAACAGAGAGGCACAATAGCTTGGCTGTGACATTTTTTAAGGAAAGTTTTACAATAACAACTTGTATTAGAAAATGTGGTATCTCGGTGCTCACCACCAAGAAAACTAATCCCATACTTTGACATTAAACTAAAGCCATCAGAGTGGGGCGACAAATTGACATTCACCATAAAACCAGGTGTTTTTCTTACGCTTAATATTTTCTGGAAATCCTTCTGCAATTTGGTGGGATTTTGTCTGCTTAATCCCAGTAAACCTGAATTTATTGGCGTAAAAGTATTAACATTCCGAGCTGCATGTCTATTTTACAGACTTCTCAAGATGGAATATAAGAAGAGTTTACTCTTAGGGTATGTTCATACGCAGTGACCAGAAACGTCTGAAAATACGGAGCTGTTTTCAGGCGAAAACAGCTCCTGATTTTCAGATGTTTTTGTAACAACTCGCGTTTTTTACGGCCGTTTTTGGAGCTGTTTTTCAATGGAGTCAATGAAAACCGCCTCCAAAAACGTCCCAAGAAGTGTCCTGCACTTCTTTTGACGATCCATCATTTTACGCGCCGTATTTTGACAGCGACGCGTAAAATAAAGGCTCGTGGGAACAGAACATCATCATTTCCATTCAAAGCAATGGGCAGATGTTTGCAGGCGTATTAGGGGAGTTTTTTCAGGCGTAATTCAAGGCGTAAAACGCCTGAATTACGCCTGAAAACACTGCGTGTGAACATACTCTCACCCTTCAGTGGCTCAAGGTGGTTTACACCAGCAGAATTTTTTTTCCGGTAAAGAGGCAACGAACGACAATGTAGCACGTCCATCGGCGCTCGTTCTACTTTATTCATGAAGCCTAAACAGTGAAGCAATCATTGAACTGTATGGAGATGAACAAAATTGTTTGTCCCTATATAGTTTGAGCATTCTGTTACCCCCATCATCGGCCCGTGTAAAACGACCCTTTCATACCATACTAGTAAAATAAATAATATTGTCAAATATAATTAATTACCCAAAATGAAGGATTCTCTAGAATTGACCCACTCAAAATACCCATTGCTATTACTTTGTTTCTACCTTGTTGCTTTTAGCTAGGCACTTGCTTTATGAGGGCGAGCATGTGCAGTCTGGATCCAGGAATATCTTCTCTGCTCTTTGCAGTGAGACGGCGCATGTGCGGTTTTGCCATCCTCACTGCACAGGGCGAGCATGGGCAGTGCGTTCTTGGTGTTTACCCTGTAAAAGCTGCTCCTTGACTTTCCACAGCATTCAGCAGCGTTATATACATAGCCTGATAGAAGTTTTTCAACAAACTAAAGCTCATCATGTGTGTACTTCAGTGGACTAAAGCACATCACAGAGGCTTGTTCCATGTATTGGAGGGTACAGGGAGCTTGGTAGAGATAAAAGGCACTTATGGGAAATGTAGTCTCCCACAAGCAAACGGCAGTCACTTGTACAGCGCTGCAGGACTGCCCACTTTACATACTTCATACAGAAGGAGAAACTGAGGAATGTAAGGCAGAACAAACGGAAGAAAAGCAGACGATAAGCTTATTATGGTATGTTTTCATAAATTAGTAGGGTACAGGGATTTTTTTAAAAAATTACAAGATCTAGGGATAACCCCTTTTAGACTCTGTTCACACTGGTGTCATGTTAACTTTCTGTCAGGTTTTCTTTTGCACTTGTCCAATAAAAATAAAAACAGAATCCTAAAATACTCGTTATAAGTCAATAGCATCTGTATGGATCAAAAAATGGATCGAAAACACATCTGTAATATCTTCCATGGATCCTTTAAATACAAAACCCATGTTGCCAGTGTGAATAGTGCATTACTCTTTTGCCCCATATAGAGGGCACTTTGTCAGACCCTCTCCTACCATGCCTGAGAGCTAGGACCTTGTTTATGACATCATTGTCAATGTGAATGTAATATCCACTACATTGTGAACACCTGTATTAATTTGGTTAAGGGGTTTTGTGGGTCCTTTAAAGGGAACCTGTCACTTTCATCATTGTATCCCTTTTTCAGGTAGCATGTTATAGAGCAAGAGGAGCAAAGCAGATTAATATATCGTTTTGTGCAAAAAAAAAAATTGTATAACTTGTAATTTATTCACTTAAATATTTTCTCACTGTGGGCTAAAGATTCCAGTGGGCGGTCTCCACCATTGATTGACAGCCTTCCCTGTATGAGTGTGAATACAGAATGAGCTGCCAATCACCGAGTAGGATTACCTAGCGGATTCCTAAGCCTCAAATGATTAGTGATTTAAATTAATAAACTATCGGTTATGCTGAACTTTTTCCCACAACTGGCTTTCAATCTGCTCAGATGCTGCCCATAGGTCGGACTGCATGTATGAATTGACAGGTTCACTTTAAGAAACAAATGAATTCGGTATTAACATAAATAGCTGATATATATTTTATTTATTATCACAAAATCAGCCAATATTGTGTGTCAGTAATCCAACCTAAAATTCAGGGATGCAGAGAATTCACAATCTTGCCTTACAGATCCAACAGCATATACAGGCTGATATTTTTGAGTGTTTGTACTTTTTCTATAGAGCAACAGACACAGGCTATCACAAAATATCCTTCTCTCTGATGACAAGGAGGCCATGGGGAACATGAACTCCTGTTGCACTGTCTTTAAAAGGGAATATGTCATCAGAAAATGACTTAATGTTTAAATAAAATGTTCATATTTTTTATTTAATTTTTTTATATGTCACTATCTATATTAAAAATAATAATCCTAAAATCTTGCAGTTTTCACTCTGGTCACTGAGCCTCACAATAGACGGACACTTCCTGCTCTGTAGAGATCATTTCTCAGAGGTCTCCACATTATCATCACAGGCAGGATTACAATGAAAGGTAACGCCTCTATATACAGTGCATTCGGGAAGTTTTCAGACCCTTTGACTTTTCACATTTTGTTATGTTGAGGCTTTGTGCTAAAAAAAAAAAGTTTTTCTTCATCATTCTGCACTCAATACCCCATAATGACAAAGTAAAACAGAATGTTAATAATCTTTGCTAATTTATTCAAAAGGAAAAACAAAATATTTCATTGACATAAGTATTCAGACCCTATACTCGGTACCTAGTTGAAGCACCTTTGGCAGTGATAACAGCCTCCAGTCTTCTTGGGTATGATGCCACAAACTTTGCACACGTGGATTTGGGGATTTTCTGCCATTCTTCTCTGCAGATCCTGTCAAACTCTGTTGGGTTGGATGGGGACCGTCGGTGGCCAGTCATTTTCAGGTTTTTACAGAATTGTCTTGTTGGATGGTGAACCTTTGGCCCAGTCTGAGGTCCAGAGCATTCTGGATCAGGTTTTCATTAAGAATATCTCTGTACTTTGCTCCATTCAGCTTTCCCTCAACCCTGACTAGTCTCCCTGCCCCAGCCACTGAAAAACAACTCCACAGCATGATGCTGCCACCACCATGCTTCATTGTAGGGATGGTATTGGGCAGGTGATGAGCAGTGCCTAGTTTCCTCCAGATATGACGCTAAGGCCTCATGCACACGAATGTGCTTTTGCGGCCGCAATTCCCCTGAAAATCCATGGGAGAATTGCGGCCCCATTCATTCCTATGGGGCCATGCACACGACCGTTTCCACGGTCCGGACTCCGGGGCCATGCCCAAAGAACGGGCAAGCCTTATTACGGCCGTGTTCTGCGGTCAAGGCTCATTGAAAATAATGGCCGCGGCCATGTGCACTCTGTCACTCTGTGGCCGGTCGACCCGGAAATCACGGCCGTGCACGTGGCTACGGTCGTGTGCATGAGGCCTTAGAATTAAGGCCAAAAAGTTCAATCTTGGTTTCATCAGACCACAGAATCTTGTTTCTCAATCTGAGAGTCCTTTAGGTGCCTTTTTGAAAACTCCAGGTGGGCTTTCATGTGTCTTTTACTGAGGAGATTCTTCTTTTTGGCCGCTCTGCTATAAAGCCCAGATTAGAGTGCTGCAGTGATGGTTGACCTTCTGGAAGGACACACAGGATCTTTGAAGCTCAGCCAGAGTGACCATTGGGTTCTTGGTCACCTCTCTTACCAAGGCCCTTCTCCCCGATTACTTAGTTTGGTGGGATGGCCAGCTCTAGGAATAGTCCTGGTTGTTCTAAACTTCTTCCATTTAAGAATTATGGACTTCACTGTGCTCATGGGATCTTTCAGTGCAGCAGAAATTTATTTGTACCCTTCTCTTGATCAGTGTCTCCACACAATTCTGTCTCTGAGCTCTACAGGCAGTTCATTACAGCCCATGGCTTGCTTTTGGCTCTGATATGCATTGTCAGCTTTGAGACCTTATATCGACAGTCTTTCCAAATCATGTCCAATCAAATGAATTTACCACAGGTGGAATCCAATCAAGATGTAGAAACAGTTCAAAGATGATCTAGATAAATGCGAAGCCCTCATAGCTAAATTTCAAGTGTCAGCAAAGGGTCTCAATACTTATGTCCATGCGAAATTTTAGTTTTTCATTTTTAATAAAGTGGCAAAAATTTCTAAAATTCTTTATTCACTTGTCATTATGGGGTATTGAGTGCAGAAAAATGGGGGAAAACTTTTTTATTTTATTTTAGCACAAGGCCTCAACAAAATGTGAAAAAAATGAAAGGGTCTGAAGATTTTCCGAATGCACTGTAAATAACACAGGATCCACCATTAACAATAGGTTATGGACACAGCTCCCCTCCTATACCATGACCAGGTCACAGGTCACAGAGCATGCCTATAAAACACACCCATAGAACTCAATGGGTCCCCTCCTGCTTACAGGTTCCTATGGTCCATGTACCTGCTGTAAAGCATCTCTATTGTTAACAGCAGCTCAGGCAATATGTCTGCCCCTTAACTGGTTGCCGACACCGGACGAGAATACTCGTCTTGAGCAGCGGATACTTGGTGCATTAAGACGAGTATTCTCGTCCTGTGTGACAGCCAGTGTCCGCAAACCACAATGAGCGGGGCAATGGCTGTAATACATAGCTGCAACTCCGCTGTAACGGCGGAGAGAAGAGAAACCTCTTCTCTCCGTCGTTAACCCCTTGAATGCCAGGAACATAACTGTTTGCGCCATTAAAAAGCTATAGTGAGAAGACGGTCTCCACTTTGATTGCATCACAGGAAATCCCTGTGACGCGATCAATGGCTATACCTGGTATGGGCAGACAGCCCAGGGTCCATTGAAGGTCCCCAGGGCTGTCTGACCATATTTCCTGTTTTTAAGGCATACTTAGTTATGCCCTAACAACTGCCTGTGTAGAATCAGTATATGCCAGTATATCAATGAGGGAGACTAGACATGGATCGCACATCCACTATATACTATGATCAATTTCGGCTAGGCAAAATTATTAAACATGAACGAGAGGCTCTTTGTAACATTTTGATCAAATTGTATGCAAGCCCACTTGCCACTTCACGGCGACCTCTTAAAAGTGGATCCCTACTCTATCGGTTGCACCACCGCGTGACAGTCACCGCCACTGCAGCACTGCTATGCCAGTATATAGATATATGCCAGTACATTAAAGTTCAAAAATTTCAATTAAAAATCCCTCTATGGGATTAAAAAAAAAGTTATATTAAATAAAAAAAAATTCTAAATATAAATCCCTAAACTTGAAATAATATATGCATATTTGGTATCGCCACGTCCGTAACAACCTGTACAATAAATGTATAACGTTGTTTATGATGATCGGTGTATGGTGTAGAAAAAAAAATATAAAGAAAACTGCAGCAGAACTGCTTTTTTTTCTATAAATAAAACAATAATGTAAATGTACAAAAAAATGGAACCTACATAAAGTACAACTTGTCCCGCTAAAAACAAAATCTCATACAGCTACGGCGGACAAAAAATGAAAAAGTTACGAGCGCCGGGATGCAAAGAGGGAAATGTAAGAGAATTGTTCTGTCCTCATGGCCAAAATTGGCCGTGTCCTTAAGAGGTTAATCATGTACAGAAAGAAAGGAATAAAAAAAATCTACAATCAAATAATAAAAACAGGTTAGAAAAATAGATTAGGTTTCACTATCTGGTTTTGATTAGGACAAAATAGAAGTGATACGTCCCCTTTAAACTTACGCTAGAAATTATTATTATTTTTTTTCAGTTAAACAATTAGTATTTAAGTGATTACACATGGTTTTAATTTTTTTAATTTTTTCACAAGTCAGGAAATATTATAAATTAGATTCTAATTTATAACATTTCCATGTGCTGGCCACTAGAGGGAGCAGTTCCCAAAATTGCATCGTCACTGTGGTAAAGCAACCTCATTGATTTATGCTGCAAATTTGGGGTGGACACACTCTCCTCCAGTGTCCTCACACAATCCCCCCTCCCTTCTTCTGGCTAGTGCCAGGAGTTGGAGGGGTTTGAATGTCTACAAACCTCCTACACTGTGTGCCACCATTTTCTGAGCGACTGCACAGTGCTAGGAGGATTAGATACAGGGCTCAGCAGAGAGTATAACACGAACATACACAAACATAATACACACATCATACACGAACATAAATTACCTGCTCCTGCCGCCGCCTCCGCTGGTCTACACTCCTCTTCCTGCCGCCTTCGCTTCGTTGAACATATGGCCGGAAGCCGCGACTAGAAGTCGTCATCTTACTGTCCGTCAGCGGTTTCCGGTCCACATGAAAATGGCGCCGGATTTCGCTCTACGAACGAGCTTAGTTTTGATCTGTGTGGGAGCAGGGCATGCGCCGTTTCCACGCAGACGGCGCATGCTTCTGAGAATGGAACGGCTCCCATTGGCATTCTCTATGGGGTTGTATGTGACGCATTCCATCTCTGTAATCGACAATCGACACATACAGAAATGAAAAAAAATGGCAGCCCCCATAGAGAAGTAAAAGTAAGAACACAGTAAAAAGTAGAACACGAGAACACAAATAAATAAAATTTATGTTATTATTATATTGCTTTTAATATGATATTAAAAAAAAAAATCATGCCACCTTCCCTTTAAATAGAAGCCAATTTTACCAAGATCTAAGTGTTCAAAGGTTGACGGTAAGTCAGGAAGCGCATTGGCATGCCATTACACTAATGCACTGGTGGCACAGCAGTTTCTGGTGTATATTTTGCTTCCGGCTGGTGTGAGAATTCTCCACAGGCAGAAGATCTACGTCTGCATTAAATTTGCCCTTTTGTAGATGAAGTGATGGATTAATGCAGAGCTTTCACGGAGTGACAGATACAGGCAGAACAGTGTTGCTGCAGGTGCTTGCAGTAGGATTGAAGCTGTATGTGTGATAAGAGGCAGTGATGAGTTTTGGAGAAGCTATTATAGTATGAACATTTCTTTCATGTATGCTCATACTGCAGTGGAGGGCATGTCTTATAAGAAAGCCGCTCAAGTGATATATTCATTTGCTTGTATTCTTGCCTCCTCGAGCCAGCACTCAGTATTTGTACAGCAGACACGTAGTGAAGGACGGTTGTGGAATACTTATCACCGAGTAGTATTATTTATTATGTCAGCATCAGCGGTTTTATATCAGTCTGAATGTTTTGTACCAGAATCTCCTAGCCAAGGATTCCCTCTGGGAACAAACTAGATGTTTAGATGTAGCAGAAATCAAAGGGATCTAATCAGCCATGTTTCCAATGTGGAGTCTGTGTCAGATTCAGACAGCTTCTAAATCAGATCGCATATACTTACTAAAGGAGACTGATGAGCTTCATTTGTGCTTTGTACACAAATCTGGAGCATCAATCATGTTTTTCGAACGACAAATCATTAGGTATAAGTCAGCTGAAACGTATATTATATAGGACTTCAGTTGTGAATGGTGACAATCTCTGTACAGCGCTGCTAGATATGTTGGCTCTATATATGCAACAAAAAAATACATAATCATTGTTGTATATGGTATGTATATACAGTACATTAGATAGATAGATGGATGGATGGATGGATGGATGGATGGATGGATAGATAGATAGATAGATAGATAGATAGATAGATAGATAGATAGATAGATAGATAGATAGATAGATAGATAGATAGATAGATAGATAGATAGATAGATAGATAGATAAAAATCCAAAAAAATAGGCAGCACTCCACATCTTAGCATCAAAGTGAAAAAAAGTTTCTGAATCACTGCTTGAGAAAGGCCCATGTTGGGGCTGAAACGTTGCACTTTGCCATATGGGTGAATAAACTTTTTTTCACTTTGATACTAAGATGTGGAGTGCTGCCTATTTTTTGATTTCTAATTTGTAGGACCGGAGGTAGTGGTCCTGAGGCTCAGTCCTTTTAAAAGGAATTATTTAATTTTTTTTGCATTTAAGGTTTTTATTAAGTTTTTAAACATAGAAAAATTAGGGATACAAAAGAAAGAATTGGGGATAGGGGTACAATACATACCTCTCATGTCAGATCACACAAAGTATTGTTACAGCAGTATAGTGCAGTCATTCAAATATAACCATGTCGTGTGAATACCATAAACTCACATTTGAAAGTGAGAGAGATCAATATGAACACCCACCTATTGGCACACATTCACATGACCTGTAGCTACACTAACGGTGGGTAAACAACCGGTCCAGAGAAGAAAAGAACGGACAGAAGAATGAGAAAAAAAAAAAGGGGGGAGCGGGAAATACTCACCTCCCACCTCTTTCCCTCCCCACAGCTCACCAAACCAGCAAGATCCTAAGCATCCTCAGATCTACTTCCAGCAGACGCACCCAGAAGCCTCTGACAGCTGTCAGATTTGCAGAAAGAACCAGTAAAACCAGGTTTTCTAAAATTGAACTGCAAGGTCAGTCGAGGAATGAAGCAATTCCTCCATCCTCCGAATTTCATGAACACGCTCAAGCCATTGTCGAAAAAAGGAATTAATTTTAACTTGGTGCTGCTCTTCTTTGTATTTTATATATATATATATATATATATATATATATATATATATATGCACTACCGTTCAAAAGTTTAGGGTCACTTAGAAATTTCCTTATTTTTGCAAGAAAAGCACAGTTTTTTTCAATGAAGATAACATTAAATTAATCAGAAATACACTCTATACATTGTTAATGTGCTAAATGACTGTTCTAGCTACAAACGTCTGGTTTTTAATGCATTATCTACATAGGTGTATAGAGGCCCATTTCTAGCAACCATCACTCCAGTGTTCTAATGGTACATTGTGTTTGCTAACTATGTTAGAAGGCTAATGGATGATTAGAAAACACTTGAAAACCCTTGTGCAATTATGTTAGCACCGCTGTAAACAGTTTTGCTGTTTAGAGGAGCTATAAAACTGACCTTCCTTTGAGCTAGTTGAGAATCTGGAGCATTACATTTGTGGGTTCGATTAAACTCTCAAAATGGCTAGAAAAAGAGAGCTTTCGTGTGAAACTCGACAGTCTATTCTTGTTCTTAGAAATGAAGGCTATTCCATGCGAGAAATTGCCAAGAAACTGAAGATTACCTACAACGGTGTGTACTACTCCCTTCAGAGGACAGCACAAACAGGCTCTAACCAGAGTAGAAAGAGAAGTGGGAGGCCCCGCTGCACAACTGAGCAACAAGACAAGTACATTAGAGTCTCTAGTTTGAGAAATAGACGCCTCACAGGTCCTCAACTGGCAGCTTCATTAAATAGTACCCGCAAAACGCCAGTGTCAACGTCTACAGTGAAGAGACGACTCCGGGATGCTGGCCTTCAGGGCAGAGTGGCAAAGAAAAAGCCATATCTGAGACTGGGTAATAAAAGGAAAAGATTAATATGGGCAAAAGCACACAGACATTGGACAGAGGAAGATTGGAAAAAAGTGTTATGGACAGACGAATGGAAGTTTGAGGTGTTTGGATCACACAGAAGAACATTTGTGAGACGCAGAACAACTGAAAAGATGCTGGAAGAGTGCCTGACGCCATCTGTCAAGCGGTGGAGGTAATGTGATGGTCTGGGGTTGCTTTGGTGCTGGTAAAGTGGGAGATTTGTACAAGGTAAAAGGGATTTTGAATAAGGAAGGCTATCACTCCATTTTGCAACGCCATGCCATACCCTGTGGACAGCGCTTGATTGGAGCCAATTTCATCCTACAACAGGACAATGACCCAAAGCACACCTCCAAATTATGCAAGAACTATTTAGGGAAGAAGCAGGCAGCTGGTATTCTATCTGTAATGGAGTGGCCAGCGCAGTCACCAGATCTCAACCCCATAGAGCTGTTGTGGGAGCATGACCGTATGGTATGCAAGAAATGCCCATCAAGCCAATCCAACTTGTGGGAGGGGCTTCTGGAAGCATGGGGTGCAATTTCTCCCGATTACCTCAGCAAATTAACAGCTAGAATGCCAAAGGTCTGCAATGCTGTAATTGCTGCAAATGGAGCATTCTTTGACGAAAGCAAAGTTTGAAGGAGAAAATTATTATTTGAAATAAAAATCATTATTTCTAACCTTGTCAATGTCTTGACTATATTTTCTAGTCATTTTGCAACTCATTTGATAAATATAAGTGTGAGTTTTCATGGAAAACACAAAATTGTCTGGGTGACCCCAAACTTTTGAACGGTGGTGTATATATATATATATATATATATATATACATATATATATATATATATATATATGTAGGGAATTATATTTAAACGGGTGCCCAGCAAGTAGTCCTGATCCAAAGACTATATTAATATCCAAAGTAAATCTTGCAGCACTCCAATGGAGAAGGTGAAAAAATGTGGTTTATTAAACCAACACAGCAAGGTGCAACATTTCAGTCCAACATTAGAACCCTTTCAAGCATTGTGATACATACATAAACAGTGGTTTATATAGCGTGTATCTAATATACATAATCAATCTCATTATAATAATTAAAAAGTGTATAAAATATCATACAGTGTGTTAAAATCATTATTAAAGAGGCTCTGTCACCAGATTTTGCAACCCCTATCTGCTATTGCAGCAGATCGGCGCTGCAATGTAGATTACAGTAACGTTTTTATTTTTAAAAAACGAGCATTTTTGGCCAAGTTATGACCATTTTTGTATTTATGCAAATGAGGCTTGCAAAAGTCCAAGTGGGTGTGTTTAAAAGTAAAAGTCCAAGTGGGCGTGTATTATGTGCGTACATCGGGGCGTTTTTAATACTTTTACTAGCTGGGCGCTCTGATGAGAAGTATCATCCACTTATCTTCAGAACGCCCAGCATCTGACAGTGCAGATCTGTGACGTCACTCACAGGTCCTGCATCGTGACGGCCACATCGGCACCAGATGCTACAGTTGATTCTGCAGCAGCATCAGCGTTTGCAGGTAAGATCGACTTACCTGCAAACGCTGATGCTGCTGCAGAATCAACTGTAGCCTCTGGTGCCGATGTGGCCGTCACGATGCAGGACCTGTGAGTGACGTCACAGGTCTGCACTGTCAGATGCTGGGCGTTCTGAAGAGAAGAGGATGTTACTTCTCTTCAGAGCGCCCAGCTAGTAAAAGTATTAAAAACGCCCCGATGTACGCACATAATACACGCCCACTTGGACTTTTACTTTTAAACACACCCACTTGGACTTTTGCAAGCCTCATTTGCATAACTACAAAAATGGTCATAACTTGGCCAAAAATGCTCGTTTTTTAAAAATAAAAACGTTACTGTAATCTACATTGCAGCGCCTATCTGCTGCAATAGCAGATAGGGGTTGCAAAATCTGGTGACAGAGCCTCTTTAAGGTACCAAAAAATTATATATTGATACAGAAATAACAGAAAATTGACATGATTACAAGTTAATTCAATAATCCACAGCTGTAGATTTATATTAATATGTTATTTTTTTTATATGATGACACACGGATGCACAACAAAGGTTTTTTGCGGTCCGATGGACCACAAAAACCATTGTGGTCATGTGCATGAGGTCTAACAATTACACTTCTTATTGTAAACATTTCTTTCTATTTTTTACTAACAATATATTAAAAGAGGTTGTTTAGATCCAATCACCCTTTGTTAATGCTGCATAAAGTAGGCAAGGACAAAATATGTTATGTTTAGGTGCTGACTCCAGGAACCAATGTGACTTTGAAGTCGCCATTTGCATACAGTGGATATAAAAATTCTACACACCCCTGTTAAATGCCAGCTTTTTGTCATGTCAAGAAAAATAACCACATTATTTTTGTTCTTTATTTTTATTTTTCCACCCTAAAAGATTTTAGTTTTTTTTCTCAATACAATTGTACAGATTATAGATGACATTTAAGGTGGAAAAAAGTCTGAAATTATTCATCTTGGACTGATTTTTTTGACATGACTAAAACCTGGCATTTTAACAGGGATGTGTAGACTTTTTATATCCACTGTGTATAAATAAAAAATAATCCAAAAATTTAGATACCATAAATAAATGTGTAGGTCCATTGGCAATGCGGCTTGTGGGATTCTACTGGTCCCACCAATAGGGAATGTTTAGGTAGGGTAATCCATGGGACCATCTACTAACCATGAACCTCATTCAGTGCTTTACAGAACTAACAGCAGTGACTGGAATGAGTGACAATCATTGATTTCAATAGATGAGGTGTAATCTGGTATTTTCCTCAGGGTATGTTCACACGCTGAGCCAAAAACGTCTGAAAATACGGAGCTGTTTTCAAGGGAAAACAGCGCCTGATTTTCAGACGTTTTTTGAGCAACTCACGTTTTTCGCACCGTTTTTTCGGCCGTTTTTGGAGCTGTTTTCAATAGAGTCTATGAGAAAACTGCTCCAAAAACGTCCCAAGAAGTGTCCTGCACTTCTTTTGACGAGGCTGTAATTTTACGCGTCATCTTTTGACCGCTGTCAAACGACGACGCGTAAATTACAGGTCGTCGGCACAGTATGTCGGCAAACCCATTCAAATGAATGGGCAGATGTTTGCCGACGTATTGAAGCCGTATTTTCAGGCATAAATCGAGGCATAATACGCCTCGTTTACGCCTGAAAATAGGTCGTGTGAACCCAGCCTTATTGTGGATCTGGTTGCAAGGAAAATAAGCATTTAAATTGTGCTTCTCCCAGCATTCCTAGCTGATAGATATGAAAAGGACTCGTCCAGAGCTGACGGTTCAACTAAGCTTCCAGATTGTGTTTCCATGTAGCCACACGTGGCTGTGGTTATTTCCATGTAGTGGAACTTTATTTAAAAATTTCATATTCTGAATTTTTATTGACTTCTTTCCTGTTTGATTTCCAAACTGTTGCTTACCACTTGCAGTTCTGCTGGGATACGTTAGATTTCTCTGACTGACTGTAAATCATTTCTCTTTTATAATAAGAAGCAGCAGGACAATTGTTTCAGTCCAATACATAAGTATTCATTGTGCTATGCATTTTTTGTATGATTACATACAGCAGTTCATAATTGTGATCCCCCGAGAAATATATGCCTTCTAAAGCCAGCCAATTCATGTAGAAGATATTGAAAACCTTTAGTATTTGCAGGGCGAAGGAATAGACATTTGAGATGCCCTCCCGTTTGTGTGTCCATATGTTAGAATTACACACTGCTCTATGCATGCAGCTCTCCTGGGCCATCCATGTAAGCTCAATGGCAGACGTGATAACGTCACACATTATTTAGGCCAGCAGCTTGGGTTTGCACCTCAGCCAATGCTTCGTGCTTCATTAGAAATATCAGGATGACACAAATGAATACATAATTGTCTGAAATCTCCAAATGAAACCCTAGTGCTCATGTCATGATTGGCCTAAATACATAAGAAAAATGAGAAACAATGGCAGACACCTTTTATAATCAAGATAAAAGTTCTTCTGGCTTCCTCATAGATCTGAATTATGTACTGGTTTATTTTCTGTACACAGCACGCTCTGCTGACTTTGTGGAGAATCAGGAGATCTACCAGAATGCCGAGTGAAATGCAAAGTGAATTTTATTATAGAGTTTAACTAAGCTATTAGGGTGTGTCTGTCAGCAGTTTGTTGACTGATTCCTTTCAGCAACTCACATAATTCTAATAGGACTCTAATGGGGGTTTTACACTGGGCGATTATCAAGCAGACGAGCGTTAAAATAACGCTCATTGCCGATAATTGCCCTGTGTGAACAGGGCAGCGATCAGCAGATGAACGAGCAAACGGTGATCAGCTTGATAATCTTCTGATTGTATAGTTATAAAAAAGTAAAATCTTATCATTTTTGGCAGCACATCTCCCTGTGTAAGCAGGGAGACGTGCTGCCGACATGATAATAATGTATGGGGACGAGCGATCGGAGTAACGATCGCTCGTCTTGATCCATAGCTCCGTGTGACAGGAGCAAACGAGAGACGATCAACGATGTCTCATTGATCGGCGCTCGCTGCACTGGTCTATTGTCGGCCGGTGTAAAAGGCCCTTTAGACAAGATGTAACCTAAGATCAGAGCGAAATATTTAAAGTTATCACAAAGTTGTTCAACATCATAAGCAGGGAATCTGGGATATATATGAATCTATGCTATATTTGAACTAAAAAGGATTGTCCTTTCAAACAACAGAATGTGTGATAAAATAACAAAAAAACATTATTCACCTGATAAATTGCTGGCATCTGCAGCACCCCCCCCCCCATAGTCCCCTGCCGTTCCTTGTTTAAATAGCTGCCTCAGTCACGTGCCGTACTTACTCGATTTTCCACTGCGGCTACTGATTAGCTGCAGCGGTCGTGTGTTGATACGGCGCATCACTAATGCTACCATGTACATAAAAACGTGCGGGGGACTACGGAAACATCGGCACTGTAGAGGCCATTAATATATAGCTTGTGGGGGTCTGACTGTTTGCACCATCGCTGATCAGCTGTTTGAAGGGGCTGTGGCTCACTTTCATTGAAGCTGTAGCGAATTTTAATAACAGGCACAACTGCTACTAAAAGTACGGAAGCCTGGAAGTTGTGCACTCTAAATAACATATCAGCAAATTTTGGAGAATTTCAAGCTCCCCAGGCTTTCCTCTACAAATGTGTGTCTGTGCATATTCGACTGAATGGATTAAAGGGGTAAAGTTTTGGCAAATTTAAAATTGCACACAGCTCTGCAGGTTATTATCCTAACCATCCATGGCTGAAAATAGCATATTCCGATAATAACACTATAATAGGAAATTGTTGTTTATGCAGCTCGCTAATATATTATTTAAAGTGGCTTCACTTCAAGCATACTTACGGCTATAGGAGTTCAGTCACAGTGGGAGACGGGAGTTTGCCTTGGTTAGCTCTACACGAACAAAACAAAATTCTTAAAATTGTGTGTTAAACAAAAGAAAGGCACTGTCATGAGCGCCAGTGGTTATTGAGCTACACTACTGTAGCTATGGCACCCACATTTATCAGTAGAAAACCTATTAAAATCTATAACCTCAAGCCTTTCTTAATGAATAACTAATGAGAGCAAAATGAGAGCAAAAACCTATTTGAGGTACTATAAGTGTGAATGAAATCCTGCATGTTAACTGCCTTGCTCTCTGTCCAGCTACTTTAACACTCTGCGCTAATGCTGACTTCACACATCAATATTAATGCCATGTAATGGGTGACTCGTCCACAGTATTGTGTCTTTGAAAAACTCATAAAGGAAGGAGACTCCAAGGATATTTGGGACACAGTCTTACACATCGGAAGTCACAAAGAACACAGTTATAGACATATTAATAAAGCAGACCTCTTCAATTGTCTGGAAGGGCAGAGATCGGTTCCAGTAGCATCCGGCCATGACTAGAGAAAATCTGATGTTTTGCTGGCAACCTGTCCTCGAAAATATTTCTCAATAGCGAAAGGAATGGGGTGCAGTGGCACTAGGCACTTACTTCAAGCCTTTTTGCCCTTTGTTTCCTAAGACCTTCTAACTATATTGTCTTATTAACTGTAGTAAGTGTATGCAACCCTATTGCCTAAAATAATAACATTTTGTGGATTTCAGCTTTTGTAGGACAAAATCTGGAATGCTCCGTTTATGACCTCTCTCTATACTTATTCAAAACCGGCCAATACATGGATACATGTATTAGGTTCCCCAGGTTCCTCACCTTTATATGGTGGACTCTTTTAATTACCTTCTTGTGAAAAGAGTAATTTGTGCAGACCTCTATCCTTCAGATGTATGCTGAGAATCTTTCTTACAATGATTTACTGTTCTGCAATTGATGTGATCTTTTTGGCTTGAGTTATGGAAAGTTCTCAATGAGGTCACCGCAGACAATGCACATAAAACATGGCTCGCTTGTACAATGATGTCAGTTATGTTATGAAAACAATGTAAATTCTACATTGAGAATGACATCTGGCTTGTGTCAAATATTTGTATGCCTTGTTGCAAATCAACTAGAGTTATTAATGATGCGAAAAGTAAAATATTAATTTACAAATCTAGTTTTTCTGGTTCTAGTCAGCAGTCTGTAGACATCTAGGATTACTATGTTTCTTCAACTAGATACAAAAATTGATCTTGAAGATTCTTACCCTCAACATTCAAGATAGACTATAAAAGTGATCAATCAAAAACAGCCAAATTTATGTAAGGGCAAAGCCCCACGTGGCGGAATTGCTCTTGAATTCCGCTGCGGAGACTCCGCAGCGTTAATCCGCAGCGGAGCCGTTTCTCCATTGCCTTCCACTTCTTTTTAGTAGGCTTCGTTTAGACGTGGCTGAAAATTCCGCTGCGGAGCATAGGCTGCGGTGCGGAATTTGGTGTCCGCAGCATACAATCAATGTCGCGGACCAGTCGCGGACTGGTTGCGGACTCATTGCGGAAGTTCTCCATTGACTTCAATGGAGATTCTAAATTCCGCAATGAAGTCTGCAGATGTCATGCACATGTTATGTGTGCTGCGGATGCGTCTTGCTTTTTTGACATGACATTTCTTCATTCTGGCTGGACCTATGTATTTCTAGGTCTACAGCCAGACTGAGGAAGTCAATGGGGCTCCCGTAATTACGGGAGCGTTGCTAGGAGACGTCAGTAAATAGTCACTGTCCAGGGTGCTGACAGAGTTAAGCGATCGGCAGTAACTGTTTCTGCACCCTGGACAGTGACTACCGATCACAATATACAGCAACCTGTAAAAAAATAGAAGTTCATACTTACCGAGAGCTCCCTGATTCTTCCTCCAGTCCGGTTTCCCAGGATGACGTTTCAGTCTAAGTGACAGCTGCAGCCAATCACAGGCTGCAGCGGTCACATGGACTGCCGCGTCATCCAGGGAGGTCGGGCTGGATGCCGAAAGAGGGACGCGTCACCAAGACAACGGCCGGTAAGTATGAAATTCTTTTACTTTTACTAGGGAAAGTGCTGTCCCTTCTCTCTATCCTGCACTGATAGAGAGAAGGGAAGTACTTTCACCTCAATACGCAGCAGCTAGTCCGCATCAATTTATTGCCCATTTTGGGCAGATCCGCCGCAGAATCTGCAACGCAGATTCTGTGCGGCATTGATGCGGACAGCTGTGGAGGAAAACCGCCACGTGGGGCCATGCCCTAAGTAGAACATCTCTAGATGTTTCCAAAACAGGAGATTTTTAAGAGAAGACTTCTTGGCTTGGCTTCCTGTCCCATAATCCCGTTGAAGCACACTCCATTCAGCCTTATCTGGTCTAGTGCTTCTATGGATGTGACCTTTATATGTCTTCAGGATCAATAGGACGATATCATAATTTCATGTCAAACAAAATTCAATTAATATTAACAAGTCAATATAATGATTTCAAGTTGTATAAAAAAAAATGTGCATTTAGGAAATAGAGGATCTGCATGTGACATAAAATGTAATGATAAGTGAATACTGATGTGCACAGTATAGGGGCCATGAACTCAAACCGACTGCATTTAGCCTAATGAAGAATAATATTCCTGAGTTCTTATGATCAGAATAGTATTGACATGAAATAGTTTACATATTAGGCATTCTGTTGTAGACACTCTGTTGTACATCCCACTGCCACCTTCAACATAAGATTTTGCTTTTACATACACTGTGTGGCAGTAACCGAGGTGCCAGTTAGAATATTTTAAAATAATTATTTTTAATATGCAGCAGTATAAAAGATGCCAGGTACAATATATTAATATATACCAAATATTATGTGGCAGTATCCAGATACAATATATTAATATAGACAATATATTATGGTGTGGGAGGTATAATATAATAATATATATCATATATTACGGGGCGGTGCCAGGTACAATATATTAATATATACAATATATTATGTGCCAGAGTCTAGTGTGCCAGGTACAATACTTTATCTGCTATTTTTTGTGATCGGATGCAGCTAAAATTTTTGATACAATGGGCAGTCGTAGATCTACCTAGATCCATCAATTTCTTTAATAAACCTGCCCATCTAGGGTGAAACTTTTGTGATAAATTGGATCATGAAGATAAATTATTGCAGATAGAGACATGATATTTCTCATGGTGGTTTTGTAACCTTCACCTACAAAATTATACTTAGTATCTGATATTTGACATGGGAAACAAAAATGCTCTTATTCGCCCTCATTTTGTACATGTGACCCATAGTATAATGCTTGTTCATTGAAAACCAAAATGGCAGAGGGAAGAATGGACCAAAACACCAATAAGCACCATTCTGTCTCAATACAATGCCATTGGTGTATATATCAAATATCCTATATCAAGACAAGTCTTCTTTATAACATGAGTAGACATCTGTGTTTGCTTCAATGTCAAAGACTTTCACTTGGCTGGTTCATAGTTTCCTGGCAGTTTCCAAGAAAATATATTATTGTTCAACCACATGTAACTTCTGCAACTGGAAAAGGCTGCGACTGGCACATACAGCCCTATCAGTATAACATATGAAGCTTCAGTCTAAGCCTGGTGGAGAAATGAAGCAGACTGACTGGCAAAGTTTAGCTGAGAACAGGAAGAGTAACTTTGCCAGATGGAATAATAAAGCATCGTCTCCACCAGCTGCAGTCTGTGTCCTGTTGGATGATGCACCCAGGGCATTTTGATGATATTTACATCCTATGCTTCATATACAACGTGCCTTGAACAGTTTGCAGCTGCAAAGGAAAAGGAGGTTGGCATCATACCGTAATATGGGTTGATACTGTGAACACTTCACAGCTCTATGTGCACCCAGTGACTCATGTTTTAATTCACGACTCCTTAGATCTGCAATATAATACTTTATCCAAAGTTTTCGGAACACTATTAAAGTTAAAAGTTGAAGTTCTGGGAGAGTTCATTAAAATAAGTGTTTTTAGCTGCATTGTCCGAACGTACATTTGGTCAAAATGATGAATACATATCATTGGATTAAGGTATGTGGCATCTAATGCATGCATAACCTTGCAAGTGACTGTACAACTTTTCTTGTTGATAATTTTTGGAAATAATTTCCCGCCTCAAAAACTTATGTTACAAGTATATCAAACTTACTAGAAAATCGAGCTTTCTACATTCATGGGTGTGTAATTTTATTATAGGAGATATATGTTCCAAATGGGAAAACCACTTTAAATTAGTAATGGTACAGTTTACTACAGGAACATCACATTCTGTCATAACCAAAGCTTAATATCACAATGCAATGCGCCTTCCTAAGTATCCTGTGGTAACGTAGATGAGACAGTGAATTCAATGGACCTCTATGGCAGAATATGCCTAAGATGCAGCATTGATATTACGGTTGTAGCTAGGCTTTCCTTCACCCAGAGCAAAGATTCAGATTGCTCCACTAGCCCTATATCTAAATAACCAATCCATGGCAGAGTGGCTTGTTAGTGTCCCACACCGACACCATGCCTTGCCAGCAACCGCTAACTTTACCCCTTCTAAAGAACCGCAACTGTAGTAATCCCCATTCTGTGCCCCCCCCCCCACTGGGTTCTGACTCCTACAACCAGGAGCGTAACTGGGGAAAAACTGGCCCCATAGCAAACTTTTGACTGGGCCCCCCCTTCCCTGGTTGCCATGCACAGCACACTCTTGTAAATTGTGCCCCCTGTAGTTTCTGCTACACAGCTCCCACTTGTAGATAGCGCCCCCTACCTGCCCCTTGGTGATGGTGCCATACAGCCCCCACTTGTAGATAGCACCATACAGCCCCCCATATGGCCTAGTTAAAGGGGTTGTCCCACTAAACACATGTATCCCCTATCCACAGTGAAGTCATGAGCTAATCCTGGAGTGCCGGAATCCCCTGCCAAAGTGTTGCTGACGCCCCTGCCCAGGAATTCCACTCATACAGAGAGCCCTGACTTGACTGTCCATAAGGGCAGTGACGTCAGTGGCACCTCCTGCAGCAGAATTTCCGGCCAGGGCGTCAGCAACGATTTTGTCGGGGATTTCGCTCCAGGAGGAGTGACTGGCACAGCAGGAAGCGGATAGTTTCCTGCTCTGCCATACAATTGAATGTAGCAGTTGCCGGGACAAGTCCTGGGACAGTAAATTGCTGGGAATGTCTCTGTAAATTCAGGACAGTCCCGGCAAATTTGGGACAGTTGGCAAGTATGTACATGTATCCCCTATCCTGTTGATAGGGGATAGATGTGTTTTACGGTACAACCCCTTTAATGGTAGAGCGGGAAGATACCTCCCTGCTCTCCCGTAGTATTCAATAGTATCTGCGTCCTAAGGATGCTAGCGTCACCACTGGGCATGGGGGGCCCCCTCATGCCACGGGTCCGTAGGAGCCGCTATGGCTTCTACAGCGGTAGTTACGCCACTGATTGCAGACCACATGTGGCCTCCGGGCCGCATGTTTAAAATGCATGTTTTAGAGAGTACATGTAATGAGCACCATATTGTGTAAGGAGAAAAGTATTGTGATTCTTCTTAATGTGTATGTATGCCTTTAACTGGTTGCCGACACAGGACGAGACTGCTCGTCCTGAGCAGCGAGTACTTGGCACATTAGGACGAGCATTCTCGTCCTGTGTGACAGCCGTCTGTGCGCGCCATCGAGAGCGGGGCAACGGCTGTAATACACAGCCACGGCCCCACTCTGACAGCGGAGAGGAGAGAAACATCTTCTCTCCGCCGTTAACCCTTTGAATGCTGCGATGAAAGCTGATCGCGGCGTTCAAGGAGAGGGGACTGCACTTTGATCACGTCACAGAAGATAACTGTGACGCGATCAAAGCCCACAACTTGTATGGCCAGACAGCCCAGGGTCCATTGAAGGACCCCAGGTCTGTCTGAACATATTTCCTGTTGTTAGGGCATACTGAAGTATGCCCTAACAACTGCCTGTGTACAATCAGTACACAGGCTAATGTACTGGCATATAGATCTATGCCAGTACATTACAGTTACAAAATCAAAATGATAAATCCCTAAATGAATGTAAAAAAATGTAATGATAAATAAAAAGTAAAAAAAATACACAAACACATTTTTTTTATAATAAATAAACTTTATAAAATATAAGTCCCAAAACATGAAATAATATAGACATATTTGGTATCGCCACGACCGTAACAACCTGTACAACAAATGTAGAACATTATTTATGATGATCGGTGTATGGTGTAAAAAAAAAAAAATTAAAACTGCTGCGGAACTGCTTTTTTTCGGCATTTTCGACAAAATAAAAATGTATAGAAATTAAACGATAATGTATTTGTACCAAAAAATGGTACGTACGTAAAGTGTAACTCGTCCCGCAAAGAACAATGTCTCATACAACTGCGTCGTACAAAAAATAAAAGAGTTATGAGCGTCGGGATGCAAAGAGGGAAATGTACTGTCCTCAAGGCCAAAATTGGCCGTGTCCTTAAGAGGTTAAACATGTACTGGCATATCATTTAGATGTTATTGGTAGGGGGTCGTAAGCTGGGACCCACACAATTATGTGTACCATCCCCTCCGACTTCCATCAGCTCCAATCAGCTATTTTCCTGAGTGAGGCTGATGAGGCATTTTACATCTCATTGATCTCACTACAAAGAAGTCTCAATAATTACTTTAGCATGGTGGGTGAAGTATGACAGAGGATACAGATCTCTATATAAATAATCGATGGCTCTGCTTCTCTCTACGTTCCATGAACTGTCATCAGAAAGACCAGTGTGACATTTGTATTGTTTTTGGCAGTGGGTCACCCTGGTTGCAGTCAAGTAGAATGGGTAAAGGAGATGTATTGCAAGCAGCAGATAGTTGCAGGACATGAGAAGTAAAAGGTTAGTCAGCTAAAGTATACTGTTGGGTTTTTACATTTGGGAATAAACAAGATTGTAAGGCCTGGTAATAGAAAGATATTTTTAACACCTATGACTATAAGAATAGTTTGAATGCGTATGTGGTTAGATGGACCTATGCGCACGGTCTATTCCTTTGCCAGGCAATAGTTAACACTGCGTAAAATTAGTCAAAAACAGTCAAAGCAAAAGAAAAACTACATTTATACATATGTAGATAATATATAAATGTTCCAGTGATTTGGTTTGTCTCCTTTCACATGGCAATATTTTGCATCAGTATTTGTAAGCCAAAACCAGAAGTGGAAACTACAAAGAGAAAAAGTATAATGACAAGATTTGCACCTCTCCATGTTTTTATCCACTGCTGGTTTTGGCTTACAAATACTGATCCAAAATACTGCCATGTGAAAGTGTCCTAAAATACAGTATGGGGGTACCGTGAGTCTGACCTCCACTGATCAAATATTGATGGCTTATCCTAAGGATATGCAATCAATATCAGTGTTTTCCGGTAAATTCTTTTCAACTACATATTTATGATTTCCCCCTCCTCGAAACTGAAATGACAATTTAACCTATTGTTGGAAGAAGGTTGCATGGCCTGTGTGACTGATTTACATCTGCAGTGTATTCTTCAGATACCACCGTGTATCATACATCACTAGTAATTATATAGCCTGAGCCTTGAATCTCCATTGCCTACGGTATGTGGTTTCCAATCAATGACCAGATTATCATACACAGTATGTTCTGTACAAGGCACAAGGCCTTACGAATGAGATTACTAACATAAAATAACGGAAATGTAAAATAAAAATTAAATGAGCTGTACACTGATCACTCATTGTGAGTAGGATTTAGATGAGTGATTTCAACGTAACCAAGTGCTTCTGGAGGCATAATTCAATGCGGGTAACGCTCCCACCTTCCATCATATGGCTCAAATTGATATCTACATGACAAACTGCTGTATGTGTTATCAGTAGTGACATGTAATTATTGAAAGTACTTGTACCTTGTCGATATCTACAAACGAGTCATGTGGCTTAATCAATACAAAGCACAAACATATGTTATAGGCAATTTGTTAATATTCCCCTTGTATATTTATTTGGAGTTAGAATGTGCACTTCACAGGACATCATTTTTCGTAAGTGTCGCTGATGTCAATACAGTTAATAAACTGACTTAGACCAGTCTTGTGTAATATTTAATTTCTATGATATGTGTCACGCGTCTTGACACAATGGATATGTGCTGCAAGATTAATGTAACAAGTTGACCTTTACAACAAGTGTGGTTGAGTCCTGTAGTCTTCTAAGACTTGCAGTTCTTTCCTCTAGGCGTCCTAGATACCTCCTTATTTTGGTTACAGGCCTTGGCATGAAAAGATCATTGGACAGATCTCTTGACCATTGATACTGTAGAATCTGTACATTGTCATTCGGTTACCCCTAATCCTTTACTCCAAACTATAAAACTAAAAATTTTCTAATCATTAACTCTCTTTACCTGTGATTTATCTTATATACAGGTATCCAAAACTCAATATAATATACAGATGTGTCATCCCTTACTTTCTCCCTAAGGCCCTCTTCACAACGCGTTTCTGAACTACAGTATATTTCCCTTGTACTTCAGGAAAGCTCCCCATGCCTGTGAAAAAACATATAATGCGCTGTATACTTTTTTGACTGTCTACGTAAGGAAAGTGATGTCAGAAGCTTCCCCAGGGCTGAAGTCCTAGGAAAGAGCAATTTTTTATGCTTTCTCTGCCCGAGACTCTGGCTCTGTGGAAGTTCATAAAGTATATGTACTATATATATATGGAAAGTTATATCGCTGAAGCTTCGCACAGCCACTCTGCCGAGTACTCCGACCCTGGGAAATCGCCTGAAGTCACTGTCCATATATGAACAGTGACATCAGGAGCTTCCCAAGGGCTGGATTTCTTGTACAGAGCTTCAGGAATTGCTCTGCCCGTGGCCCTGGGGAAGCTCATGAAGTCACTATCCATATATAGCAACAGTAATGTCAGGAGCTTCCACAGCGCCGGAGTCCCTGAGCAGAGCATCAGATAGCACTCTGCCTGGGGACTCTGGCGCTGTGGAAGCTCCTGGTGCTCCAGACAGGGCTTTCAGGGTGTGCCCCTTCCCCCTTGGTCCCTGAAGCATAGCATGATAGCTGTCAAATGTACAATTATTTAATTATACTAAAGGAAAATACTGATCAGACCCCAGGACCTGCAACATTATCAACTGCTTCCATAAAGTAATGTAAATTTTGCCTTCCTGATAGTCTCTTAGGCAGCCACCTTCTCTGCCTACCCTTCATCCTGCCCATGAACTGAAGTAGAACACTCTAAACACTCAGCCTTTAGATATCCTCCATTTATGATATGCTTGCAGTTATGAATACTGCTGATGACCACATCCTGAAACAGATTACATTGAATATGGTCCTCAAAGTATAAGGCTACATTCACACGACAGTGGGAAAAAAATGTCCATTAAAAACTGAGCAACTGTCAGTTTTTCATGGCCGTTTTGCATCAGTGTGTCTCTACATTTTCACCCATTTCCAGTCCGTCTGTCCGTTTTTAATGGCCGTTTGACATCCGTTTTGCATCGGTTTTTCATGGCAGTTAAAAAAAATAATGAATTTCATTGGTCAGGCTTTTTTTGTCCCAACCCCCTGAAAACACACAAAGGAAGGTCACATGTTCACCTAGACACTATTCACAGCCTCCCTGTATATGATGCCACACAGCCTCCCTGTATATGATGACACACAGACTCCCTGTATATGATGACACACAGACTCCCTGTATATGATACCACACAACCTCCCTGTATATGATGCCACACAGCTTCCCTGTATATTATGACACACAGACTCCCTGTATATGATACCACACAGCCTCCATGTATATGATGCCACACAGCCTCCCTGAAAATGATGCCACACAGCCTCCCTGTATATGATGCCACACTACCTCCCTGTATTTGATGCCACACAGCCTCTCTGTATATGATGCCACACAGCCTCCCTGTATATGATGCCACACAGCCTCTATGTATATGATGACACACACATCCCTGTATATGCCACACAGTCTCCTTGTATATGATGCCACACAGACCCCCTGTATATGATGCCACACAGACCCACTGTAGATGCCACACAGACCCACTGTAGATGCCACACAGCCCCCCTGTAGATGCCACACAGTCTCACTGTAGATGCCACACAGCCTCACTGTAGATGCCACAGCCCCCCTGTAGATGCCACAGAGCCCCCCTGTGGATGCCACACAGCCCCCCTGTTGATGCCACATCCCTCCTGTATATGATGCCACACAGCCCGACATGAATGCCCTACATACTCACTATGTAGTTCCCTTGCAAATCCCAATGTCACAGATCCGTTTTTAACGGTTGTTACATGTATCGACAGCCGTTAAAAACTGATCAATTGACTTCTATGGGTGCCGTCAGGCCGTTAAAGCGGCCAAAAATAGGACATGTCCTATTTTTTGATGGCCATTATTCACGGGTCGTTAAAAAAATGGCAGTGTGAATACACCCATAGAACATCATTGTTCTGAAAATAGCCGTGTGACGGCCGTTAAAAGAACGACCGTCACACGGCCGTTTATCACTGTCGTGTGAATGTAGCCTAAAGCTGTGAATCAAGTTGACATTTTCATCTGTGCCCTTAAGCAATTTCATGTCATACATATAATCAATATTGACTAGTATCGTTGATGTCCAGTTGTATTGAATCAGTCAGGCACTGTAAAGTACAGTGGATACACAGATATACATGGCAGGCTTTGCACTTCATGTTTTGATGATAGGCCAAGTTATTACCTTTAGTTTAATAAAAATGACTCTAACTTATCAGCAGATTATATCCTTCAAAGCTACACGTAATTATTGGCACAAAAATAAACTAACATCACATAGAACTTGTTAATTAATTGAACTTCCCATTTTTTTCACAATAGCCTTGAGGAACGACTATTTATTTTCTTTATAAATGGAAAATATTTTATGTTTTAAAAATAGCAACTCTAATTTGTTTATCTAAGTTTGCTTTGCCGTACAGCATGTGACGGACTGCCTGCTGCTCCTGCTTAGGATTGATTAAGATATTTTGACTTATTATAGTAGCCAAGAATAGCCCTTCTTATGCCCAAAGAATGAAACTGGTACACAAAATAATGCATATTGCTGGAGTTGTCATTGACATTTCTTCTAATGGTGTTGAGATGATGTACTGTTTTCCTAACCCTGTCAAATGCGAACATGTGCTCTTTCATACACACTAATTTTAGTTATCATTGCTTCTAACTTTACTGAAAGCTACTTTGCCAGTTCCTTTCACAAATGTTATTTGCTTCTTACCTATTCATCTATTTGTATTCATTAAATTAGTCGCAGAGGTAAATAATGGCTGTCACTATACATATTCATAATAATGATCTGTGCTTTGTTTGCTGAACTTTAAGTGGTCGCTCAGAATGTAATAAACAGTATATGGATTTAGTAGTGTTAGGGTCCTTGTCTTCTATTACATGTAGTATCTGTCATTTGAGGAAAAATTTGTATTTTTCTTATAACAGTAAATTAAAATCTAACCTTGACAGCAGAATTTGCTCAAGAAGTTTCAATAGTCTTATTATTCAGAATTCATTAACCATTCAGAACGGGATCTGAGGGCAAGAAATCCTATCTTGACTCCTCATCATGGTGAACAACTCCAGTAGAGTACTAGTTTGGAGTTTGTAGTAGGGCTGCCCACCTTTTAATACTATGTCGTTTTTAAGACTAACATTTTATTAGCAGACAAAGATCCATTTATCTGATACAGATCTCCCCGTCCTCTGCATAAACATATAGTTAAATGATAACATTTTTGCAGCCACCACAGGGAGTAGGCTTAGGAGCTTACTACATACTGTTTTATGATTAAGTACAATGTATAAATAGTATGCGGTTAGTTTCTAAACTCCCTCTAGTGGTGGCTACAGGCAGCCAGTATTTTATCATTTAGCTTTATTTTTATGCAGAGGATTTGGGGTTCTGTATCAGAAAAATTGAGATTTAACCTCTATGAAGATATATTAGGAAATTAATCAGCACAGAATTTTGGACCTATTTAGGATGGTAGGTAGGATGGACATTCACTTTAAGGTTAAAAGTCTTTAAGACAACAGACCATCTCTAAACCGAAACCGTAGTTGACCTATTTTGCATCACATATGAGAGATGCTGTAAATGTATGCGATTGTCAAAGGCATTAAACTCTCTATAGACTTCCCTCTTTTAGTATTCTTGTTTTCTGCAATTTCCTCGGTGAATGTACTTGTGGATGTGTTAGCAAGTGTCTTTTGATTGGAGTGTGATGATAATGGCAAACACAGTAGAAGTATAATAACACTGTGATTACACATTCAGACTTGTGAGTTTATTGGATCATTATCTGGTTAATCACTAAGGGCTGATAGCTACTGTCTGTAGTACAGTATCAAAATCAAAGCAAAAAGTCATTTTGCCCCTAGTGCCGTCCATCTTTCAATGACAAAATAATGGGTTGTTTATTGGCCACAACTCTATTAAGGACAGTTGCCTGACGTACGTGATGTTAGAAACATAATAGGCAATAACAAAATAATTAGCCACTTTAATGCCTTAAATTGCCAGTTTTGTATATTATCCGGAGAAATGCTGCCAGTTCAATTTGTTTCTTTCAATTCTCCCAGCTGTAGCTTCACTTATTGTTTTACTGCCAAGTAGAAAAAGCCAAAAGGAACAGCATGGATGGGACTATAGACTCCATTAGTCCAATGTGCTTCAAAATATTGTACAATTTTTATATTTTTGATAAGTTACAGCTCTCTGTTTATGTTCTTCAGAGCGTTTACCTTTATAATAGTTTGCATTAATAATTTCTAAGAATAGTGTAGAAACAATCAAGATTCTTCGCCCTAAAGATAGCCTATGTTGCTGCTATAAGGCGCCTAGAGGCGAGGTCCCTTTTTTAATGCCTGGTTGGGTTTTCCTCTCCGCAAGCCCTACAACCTTAGCCAGCAGTGGTGTGGAGACTTAACCCAACGATCCTAGAAAGAAGCAAACAAGCAACAAACCCTCCTGTCCCAGGTGGTTAGGGGTGTGCTGGTGTTTACCATCAACAGAAGGGGAACCATTTTAATATTTGCAATGGGCCTCCCAAAACCACAACCTCTATCCAAGTTCCTGGCCGATGACATTGACACCAAAATCGAATAAATAAGTTCAAGCTTTATGTTTTGAAACACTACCAATCAATAAGATTATTGGAATTGTTTCTAAACATAGAGCTTGAACCTACTTAATAGTACGGTATATATTTTTATAAGTAACTTAGTTTATTTAGGGAGCATTATTTGAGGCATCGAACATGTTCTCATCGATTATTCGGTGACATTATTCCGTTACAGTGGGCCAGACAAAAACTAAGACCCTTCAGTGGTTCCATGATGTACATTGTATAATGAAGTGGTTCCTTAATGACAAATCTTTGCACAATGCTGCTTTAAAATCCACCATGGAATACATGTAATATAGATTCTAGGATGCCCTTGACATCCCTACACTACACTGAAGGTGCATTCATTCTATTATATTTTCTTAAAGGAAAATGTTGTCAAGGTTCTTTCCACCTGCTCATGCAATTTTGTGTCACTCAAGTGTCATGGTTGTATATAATTTGAAACATTTTACAAAGCCATCTTCTGTGGGTTATGATTAAACCTTATTTCTTCATGTACAATATATCGGAACGCATTTTTGCCTTCACCTTTGTGCTTCGCCTTTGCAAACTTGGTACAGGCACAAATGTAATTGCTCTTTGGGAGAAAACTCTATACAGTTTTAGACTCTTGTAGGAAGATTATACTGTCATTTTTTATTATGACTTAATAGAGCTGTTCTCAACAAAGTTTCATCACTACCTACGGTGTACAATATAAGACCTCTCTCAAACTATAATTGACAATGTGTATTGTATATGGTTTCCTATGGCTGTTTACTTCACATAATTATATGTCTAATATAGGGGTACTTAACCTTTTTGATGAGGGACACAAATAATTGGCCTTTTAACCCTTAACTGTGTCATTAATGAGTTATTGAACACATGTTAATTACACTTTCTGTATGCTAATTCAAATAAGGACTGTCATGATATGTTATAGATCTATTACACAATAATTAAAGTGACCCGCTCTACACAGTGTGGTGTACCAAAGGATATATACAATAAAGGTCAAATATATTTTTATGTAGCCTTAGAAGGTAGCCATGCATCAACTGATCTCAATAGAAGTGAAATATAGACGTTAGGTTCCAGCAATAAAGACATTAGCCTAACTCTAGACATTAGCCCACACATATATTTTTTGTGTCCCAATCCATGAGTTAGATTGATGAAGCATGCCTTGCCCCCATTAAGTAAAAGAAATGTATATTTTTGTATTATATACAACAGCAATTTATTTCAGGATTTTCCAGGACTCTTCAAAGAATATTAATGTTCTCAAATTTCACTGGTTTAGTTTACTTAGAAAAAAAGGAACCTAATTCCTAGTTATCTGTCTTGTTTCTTGACCCTCCCTATTCTATATTCCTGCCTTTGTCTAGCTCTGCCTTCTGTATACTATTGCCTAGTACTTTCTGCTTCTCTTTCGTTCTATGCTTTTTCTCTTCAATCTTTCCTTTTCCTCTTCTTGCAGCAAAATCATATCAGTGAAAATAATTGATGATGAGGAATATGAGAAAAACAAGACCTTCTTCCTTGAGATTGGGGAGCCTCGTCTGATGGAGATGAGTGAAAAGAAAGGTGGGGGATCTGCTCTGAGGCTGAGTCCTAACCAGTAATATGTCTGACTCACAACACCTGGATGGCTAATCAATCCATTGTCTTACATGCCCATGTCCATTTACGTATCTACAAGGGGCATTTAGATTTAAAGGAATTTAATGACTTGGCAAGTTACTTTAAGCAGTCAGTCGATTTTTCATGCATCTTATATCAGATAGGTAACATAGTTTAAGAAAATATTTGCTCAGATCATAGTTGTTTGCCCCTTGAAATACTTACATGGATATGTGCATGTTCCTCTACTCATAACCTCTTAATAACCATCAGCCTTAGATGTTACAGCATGTGTGTGAGACTGCAAACATCCATTTCCCTTTGTCTTGTGTCCCCACAGGAAGTACATAACCCTTAAAATACTTGACAGAGAGGAGTATGACAAAGAGTCCTATTTCTACCTTGTGATTGAAGAACCAATCTGGATACGAGGAGGAATGAAAGGTGTGAGAGTAATAATAAAACAAACCGAGCAGCTAAAAAAAAATCAACTTTCTCTCTTGTTTGTAATTCCCTACTCTCACAACTTGCTCTCTCTCCTCTTGCTTGGCATCTGAACTCTGTGCAATGCTTTCTGTACAGCCTAGCCAGCTCTTTGTTGATACTCTTATATATCTCTCTAAGCAAACTTGACTTTCATAACAAAAAAACTGATTCGTATGTTAGCTCTTATCTGTAAAGGGATATTTTACTTAGTCATCTCATCCTCCCTTCTGTTTGCTCCCACTTTTACAAGTGCCTTGTATAAGTATATAATTGCACAGATGCCATCTTATTCTGGAAAGAGCCCATATTAAGTAATCAAGTCACAGTAGTAAACCTTCTGCCATATATAGCCTCTTTGTGATAAATTCCTCCTCTACATAAACTAAAAACAGAAAAACAGCTAACAGGCAATCCTTTGCTAATATGTATTCCAATTCATGTAGTTGGCATGAATTGAAAGTCGTTATTGCTTGACTTCAACTAGTGATATCCCAATTGTAAACATCCGCAATAAAGAGGATTTTGTTCTGACCCTTTTCCTCTCAATTAAAATGTTGCAGGTTGACTATATGACCATATGGCATACCATCTCTGCCCAAGTTTGCAATTTCCATATAATCACCTATACTTATTTGTCCATGGACCGTTTGGTTACAGAATGGACATGCCTGGAAACATATGGACACAGATCAAGAATTGCTCTTTGAAGTAGCTCTCTACTCTGCCCGAAAAAAAAGGGCTCCAATCAAAGCCTCCCCCTCTATCATGTTCATATGACCTAATGGGTCACCTTATTCCGACAACTTCTTCCAGTTCCAGATGATAATAACAGTAAAGGTGTCTGCAGTTATAGAAAACTTCTCTCATATCAAAGAGACATGTCAGAAGATCTGGTGCGATTCAATGTGCTGTTAGAGCACCATGCCTCTTCAGCTCCTATTCACTTTAATTCCATGTGTTAGACTTGCATTACAGTCTGAGTCCCATCTTCGTATACCCTCAAATTAAAACAACAAGAGTTAAAGGAGTACGGAGCTCTGTACAGTATGACAGCCCCTTTATTTTACCTGCCTGTGGGGAACACAGAACAAGGGCCCCCACAGATGAGAACTGACGTGTCTCTATGAAGTATTCCAAAACTGAAGGCAGACAAAATAACTCTTAAAGGTGGCCGTACATTGGTAGGTGTTTCACGGTTAGACCCGCAGCAGTCCAATTCTTCCGATTCTTTGTCCAGTAGATATATAGACCATGTAAGCCAGCTTAACAGGGTCATACGAACACCAAGGTTTATAAAGACTTAACAATATGTCGATTTTTACTAATAAAGGCATGCATGTGCTTTATTAATATATTATTAATAACATACATTACAGATGCTATTTAAAGTAAAATGTACTAATTCCATTGCTTAAAATCCAGTATTTGCATGCAGGTTTGACATGTTGACACAATTATGTCAAGTTGTATGAAATGAAAGTTTCAAAAAAGAAATGAACATTACAACATAAAATTCAAAGTAAATGTTCATCATTTTAGTCTCACGCTCTGTGACTCTTTTCCTAAAACTGACTGGCTTCGTTTTCATCAGGTATGTAATTATGTATCCAGAGGATTAGGTTCTTTTGGCCAAGTCATTAGTTTATTTAATTAAGTCTAATGTAGACATGTCAAAAGCAGTGAAATAAAATATAATAATTGAAGAGGACTTCCACTTCAGCTTTTACTCCCCAAAAATGATAAAATGAGTCTATTTGCATATCTCTGTGAAACACATGACTTTCTGGATATTTGGGTAGGATACAAACGCTTCTTAATTAGTGAACATGCATAATAATTATAGCAATCATTGCATAATTATAATGCCAAAGGAAACTTGGCTATGTGATAAAAACACACCAGGTTGCTCATTTGCATTATAACCCTAAGATAATTTAACAACACTACGTTGCCTTATGGAACAGGCCCTTGTGGTGTTATTGTATATATTCTACTAAGAAGTGCATTGTTTGGCAGGTTTTCAATTAATATTTCTTAATAAGGGAATTATTTATTTGAAATGGACTGATTTATTGCTGCTCATCATTGTGCAATACCGTACTAGGATCTTTGGCAGAATTATCAGAAAAAGTATATTGAATGTATTAAATTCAAGAATTGCACCTAAAAAATGGTATTATAACCAGACATTTATAATATTGAGCATACAGTTTATTTAAGAAGGAAACCTTTTTTATTAAATAGGACGAAGACATAAACTATGATTTAAAATATGCAAAAGCACATGATTTATAGTATATCATTATTTGTTGATATGAGTTTGATGTCTTATTCACACAACCTCCGAGTTGTTTGAAGCCGTAAGGCTTCTATGGAACCTTATCCACGTCTCTAATCTCCTACGAAGATATACAAAATTTAGTATAAACATGGTGGCATGCTCCATCAGATGCCATATTATGCAGGTGTTCTTCCCTAGAAGCATTGGCAATAATGCGCCGTACAGACACAATATGGTGGCACACAGAGTACCTATGGTTTTAAGGTATAGTGACACATTGACTGTTTCTTCCGTACGGCCTCCTGCACATGCCTTTGTTGGGTACATGATGCCTGAGGCATACTTTATGAAGTACTAGAAGTGTTACAGAAAATAATAACTTTAAAGAACAGGTCACCCCAGACATGAGAGCATATTAGAAGCATGGAATAAGTAAAGCAGCTGTTTGAACAGTTAGGTTAAGTACCACAATCAATCATTTTATTAATCTCCACATGGAGGCGGCCACCCGGGTGGAAGTTTATGAAAATATAGAATATAAATTCACCAAAAAAAGTGCCCACCATGAGGCAGCATTATAAACCAGCATGGGAACAAATCCTATCCTCTTCATAAATGGTCCTGCCCACAAAACTGCCTCTGAATGTCCTTAGTCATACTGTTCTTCTCTCTGTGGACATGTTCTTCATTATCACTATTCATTTGTGTTTCTTATCCTTTGTCTGTCTTCTATGTGTTTTCTTTACAGCCCTGTTGTTGAATGAGCTTGGTAAGCATTTCATTTCCTTTGTTCCCACCTTTGCAATTTCCTTGTCTTTCTTAAAGTGATGCTTTTCCCTACGTTTTTTTGCTTTCTTTTTGTGTCTAATTATTTGATGTGATTGATATTTTACTTTGTGATATGTCTGCAGTGGTCGAGGAGATGGTACAGTAAGATAAGATGTATAGGTTGAGTGTCCGTTGAGTTCATGCAATCTTACAGATAACCAAAGTATACATGGAATGTCTAATGAAAAATGACCTGTTTATTCATTAAACATAGATTTACTGTCGTGCTGTGATTAAAGATCTTGGCAGAGTCTGTAATGGGACAGTTGTGTTCCACAAATCCATTTAAATCTAGAGGCCCGGCTCTAGAGGCCATAAATTGTCATCCAACAGCGTTCTTCTAAATCCACAGAACATTACCGAGCCAACAATGTCCTCTTAGACCATTAACAGTCCAGGAACTGATAATTAGTATTATCTCTTTATCCGAGATCATTAATTGTCTTCTTTACACAACACAAATGTGCAGCTTAGTAACTCCCTATATTCGTTTATGAAGGGGCAACTATCATGGAACATGACAACATGCGCTAGCTACGGTCAAATGGATCAGTATTTGTTTTTAATTAACATTATGGTTTTCAATTACCATTAATTGGACCAACCAGTCTATTGCCCCTGTCACATTCAATATATGCTATAACTAATGATCTGACCTAGACAATAATGACTTGAATAGTTCAAGCTATATAAAGAAGGATGCTTTACAATAAAACACTGCAAGATTTTGAAGATTAGTTGTTTTTCCCATTTTAAAGTAAAAAAAGGTTTTTTAGAGCGAAGTGAACATTCATAGATCTACTTTGTGCTATGGTCATGGTGTAGATGCACATAATAAGTAGATGTAATTTGAAAATTGAAACGGCACCAACTGCAGGAACCATGGATGAAGAGGGGGTGCAGTGTCAGGCATATCACCAGCTCTTTTTGGATAAGCAAGGCCGGGACAAAGAGCTGGCATCGTATTGATGAATCCGCAGTACTCAACTCCAGATGGGGAGGGCAATTTGGAGTTCAGGGGTAATTAGCAATCACTGTTTAACCTAATTAGGTCATTTCTCAAATGCCCAAAGATTATAGTTGTCCTGTCAATGACAAATTCATTACCTAAATCAGGGCAACAACAATTTAAAACATTTTTTAGATAAATTAGATAAGGAGAGTTTTGAAAACCAGGACCTATGTGTCTTGTTGAATGAACATACAATTCATCTGCCCAAAAATATTTTATCATTATCATTGATCTGTCACAGTTAAAAAGTCTAATTTTACATTTTATTTAATAGGCGATAAATGAAAAA